>NC_064819.1:159422363-159725220 GCF_024166365.1 Elephas maximus indicus
AATTATTGACTTAACCAATCTTTTTTTTTTTTTACAATATAACTGTTGATTACCTACTATGCCCAGTAAACAGCAGTGAACACACTCAGCATTTCCATGGGAGAAAGAACTGGCCATCTGCTTCCATAAAGATTACAGCCTAAGAAACCCTACTGGACAATTCCACTATGTCACATGGGGTCACTATGAGTCAAAATCGACTCCATGAAGCCTAATAAAAAACAATAATAAATTAATACACATAGAATGCCAGGCAGTGCTATTTATTTCAAAACTAATTTTAAAAAACAAGGCAAAAGATGATAAATTGTGCTGTTTCATATACTGTAAGTCCCTGGTTTACAAACATTGGGCTTACAGACAACTAGTACTTGCCCTTTAATGTTAAGTAAATTTGCCCTCACTTTGAACTCACTGAACCAACCCTACTCACAAACTCTTCATCACAATCACCTTCGCTTGCTGCATGTGCAGCTTTTAAATCATTGAGGTCTTCAAGACTTTTCTGGCACTAAAAAACCAAACCCATTGCCATCGAGTTGATTTCACCTCATAGTGACCCTATATGACAGAATAGAAATGCCCCATAGGGTTTCCAAGGAGAGGCTGGTGGATTCAGACTGCCAACCTTTTGGTTAATAGCCGTAGCTCTTAACCATTGTTCCACCAGGGCTCCATTTCTTGGGCTGAAGTAAGGCTACATAAGAACCACATGCGCCTGTTCAAACTTACCTACAAATTTTTAAAGACACACTTAGAAATGGACCCCCTTCATAACCCAAGTACTGCCTGTGTAGGGTAATCAAGGCAAAACATTGCGAAGAGATGACATTTGTACTGAAAGGTGAGGGTTAACTGTGCATATTTTTAGTTTTCTCCTGATATCCCTTCCCCACCACTTTCTAAGTTTACATTATTTAGGAATTCATTCTAGTGTATATTTTCTTTAATATATGCTTAAGTAATATTTATTTAGACAACAACAAAGTGCGTGAACTTCTGTTTTGCATATAAATGACTTGTCATTTTATCACATTACTTTTTCACTTCAATGGAATGAAGTTTCTTATAATGCTTTCAGAGAAGATCTGAGGAGGTAAATTGTTTTTTTTGAAAGATACCTTTTATTTTACATTTATACACTAAGATAATACTGACAATAGAATCCTAGCTGTAATGTTGACCTCTTTAAAAATTTAAATACAGTGTTCCATTTTATTGTTATTTTTTTCATTAGTAGTAGTAGTACTAATAGTAGTGGTAGTTTTATTAAGAATTCTGACATAAATCTGATTCTCATTGGTTAGTAGCTATCTATATTTTTGTCCTCCTATGTCGCTATGAGTCAGAATTGCCTCGATGCCAATTTTTTTTAATAAGCCTTTACAGAGGGCTGTTGGCACAGTGGTTAAGAGCTGCAGTGAGCTACAACTGCTAACGAAAAGGTCAGCAGTTTGGATCCACTAGCAGCTCCTTGGAAACCCTATGGGGCAGTTCTATTCTGTCCTATAGGGTCACTGTGAGTCAGAACAGACAACAGGTTTGATTTTTTTTTTCTTTCCTTAATAAGCCTTTACAATGCTTCTGGATAGTTACTGTTGTGGCTATTAGTATTATTAATGCTAATTTATCCTACTTAATATGTTAATAGGTCCTCATGGAGATTTTTGTATCCGACTGTTCTTTATGTTACTATATTTTGACAAAATACTAGAAAATACCCCTATTTTCAGAAACTTTGTATTAATTAACACTTTAAATATTGACTTTCACCTACTTTCTCTTAACATTTATTCTGAAATTCTATTTAAAAGGTGGAATAGACATATTAGATCTGTGTCGTTGTTGTTCTTAAGTGCCAGAATTCCAACTCATAGCAACCTTATGTACAACAAAATAAAACACTACCCAGTCCTATGCCATCCCCACAGTCTTTGTTATATTTGATCTCATTTTTGCAGTCACTATGTCAATCCATCTCACTGAGGCTCTTTGTCTTTTTTGCTGACTCTCTACCTTACCAAGCATGATGTTCTTTTCCAGGGACTGGTCCTTCCTGATAACATGTCCAAAGTATGTGAGAGGAAGTCTTGTCGTTCTTGCTTCCAAGGTGCATTCTGGCTGTACTTCTTCCAAGACAGATTTGTCCATTCTTCTGGTATATTCAATATTCTTCACCAACACCACAATCCAAAGGCATCATTTCTTTGGTCTTCTTTATTCCCATCTTGCAGCTTTTGCGTGCGTATGAGGCGGTTGAGAATACCATGACTTGGGTCCAGCACACCTTAGTCCTCATGGTGACATCTTTGCTTTTGAACACTTTAAAGAGATTTTTTGCATCAGATTTGCCCAGTGCAATCCATCATTTGATTTCTTTACTGCTGCTTTCATGAGTGTTGATATCAGATCTATAAAAAAAATTCCACATCAATTAATTTTTCATTCTTGATTTCATATCTAATTATTAGATAATTATTAGATATTATTTTATTTCACAAATTTCCTCTTCAGTCTTATTTACTATTCTCATTTATGTCTTTTTTTTTTTTTTTTAGTGTAATCAAATTTTAATTTCCATGATATCTTTTCAAATTCCTTGTATGGATTTGGTACTATCATGCATATTCTTAAGGATATTATGAGTATATTCCTGTTCTGATTATCTTTTTTATTTTTATTTTAAGTTATTTCTGCTTACTTATTGTCTTTCCTATTGTAAAATTTTATTTTCAATATTTGCTGATTCTTGGAGATTATATAGTACTCGTTAGATACTTTGCTATGTTTGCTTGGAAAATTTGCACGTAAATATTGAATATAACAAAGCTTCCTGCGAAGCCAGCACTATTGTTTGTATAAACTCAGAATTAGAGAAGTGGACATTAGTCTAGCTGGATCAAGCGTTTCCCTAACTAGTATTATGAATGCGAAAGCCACAGTTCCTCCTGGTCCACCTCTAACTACCTTGTTATCACTAACAATAAAGAGGCAAACACCACTGTTGCTGCTACCTAACCCAATGGAGTGGACTAGATTTGTAGATGAAAACTTCTGTTGAGATTATCCCACCCCTTGTGACCTTGAGAGTGGTCCCTCGGCACACTCCTGCCTCCAGAACCACCACCTCCACGGATGGATGTCTCTTAGTGTTGCCCCTGCCTTCTCAACTTTTCTGCATACCTTTTGGGTTATGCTTTTCCTTATGAATTCCATCTTGTCTGCTTGTCAACTTTCAAAGACCTTTAAGCTTCTGGTAAATAGTAGGTTACTTTTTGCTGTTGTTTTCCAATTATTTTGATTGTTATTTTTATTCTCCACATTTCTTTATTTGGTTTAGTCTTTTTCAATTATTTCTAAGGTTTTACCTTGAAAAGGGCAGCTACAGTATGTGCTTTCTCCCCCCTCAATCTTTGCCTGAAATGATCTCACTTATAACATGGTCTTTGTGCTATTTCAGGAATCATTGGATATGCATGCTTTATGGAGCTATTCAAATCTATTAAAATTAAATAATAGAAGTACATAATTTTCATTACGAAGTAGGATACTAAATTCTCCTAGGAATTGTAGACCAAATATGAAGGGGCTCTTTAAATGGAGGATGATTTTATATTTACATTAATCAATTAATTTAATATGCCAAATATATTAAAATATATTTATTAAGCAGCTTATCAATGTGCAATAAATTGTATTCTATTAAACAAATATTCATAGAGTGCATATTACATTTTATAAGCTGGCCTAACATAGTTTTATAATAATGATTTTATTTTCTCAAATGGATTTTGCATTAAATTCCATCTGTCATTAAAAGAATTTCAAACAAGTAGCTACTTTCTTACAAAGTTATGTCATTATTACTATACCATCAATATACTATGGAAATATGCATTAGTTCCTTAATATTACAGAAGTATATCACTAAATATCAGAGAAGCATAATTTTTTTTCTATACCACGTAGTATTTTAGGCTTTGTGGGCCATAAAAGGTCTCAGTCGCAACTACTTAACTCTGCTGTTTTACTGTCAAGGTAGCCATAGACAGTACGTAATGAATATGTGTGATATTGTCTAATAAATATTTATTTACAAAAATGTGCTGTATGCAAGACTTGGCCCACAAGGTGTAATTTGCCATGCTTGCCAGCTATTGCTCAAGTTTTAAGAGATTTCAAGCTACTATTCTTTAAACTGAACTTAAATTTTTATATTGCATGTTATCAACATGGAATATTGTTACGTATTCTTCAAGAGAAAATGGTATTGGTGCAATGGTTTTTTTATTATTATTATTATTCTGCTTTAAGTGAAAGTTTACAATTCAATTCAGTTTCTCATAGAAAAACTTACACACACATTGTTATGTGACCCTAATTGCTTTCCCTATAATGTGACAGCACACTCCTCCTCTCTATCCTATATTTCCCGCATCCACTCAGCCAGCTCCTGTTCCCTTCTGCCTTCTCATCTCGCCTCCAGACAGGAGCTGCTCACTTAGTCTCATGTATCTACCTGAGCTAAGAAGCACACTCCTCACCAGTATCATTTTATGTCTTATAGTCCAGTCTAATCTTTGAGGAGTTGGCTTCAGGAATCGTTTTAATTTGGGGCCATGTCCTCTGGAGTCCTTCCAGTCTCAGTCAGACCATTGAGTCTGGTCTTTTTACTAGAATTTGAATTCTGCATCCCACTTTTCTCTTGCTCCATCAGGAACTCTCTGCTGTGTTCCCTGCCAGGGCAGTCATTGGTGGTAGCTGGGCACCATCCAGTTCCTCTGGTCTTAGGCTGATGGAGAATCTGGTTTATGTGGCCCTTTCTGTCTATTAGGCTCATATTTTCCTGGTGTCTTTGGCATTCTTCATTCTCCTTTGCTCCATGTGGGCTGGGATTGATGCATCTTAAATGGCCACTTGCTAGCCTTTAAGATCCCAGACACGAGTCACCAAAGTGGGATGCAGAATGTTTTCTTAATAAACTTTGTTATGCCAATTGACCTAGATGTCCCCTGAAACCATGGTCCCTAGACCCCTGCCCCTGCTACTCTATCCCTTGAAGTGTTTGGTTGTATTCAGGAAACTTCTTTGCTTTTGGTTTAGTCCAGCTGTGTTGACTTCTCCTCTATTGTCCTTCCTTCACCTAAGATAATTCTTGTCTATGATCTAATTAGAGAATACCCCTCTACATTCCTCCCCACCCCCGTAACCATCAAAGAATGTTTTCTTCTGTGTTAAAACCTTTTCTTGAGTTCTTATAATAGAGGTATCATACAATATTTGTCCTTTTGCGATTGACTAATTTCACTCAGCATAACGCCTTCCAGGTTCCTCCATGTTTTGTTTCACGGATTCTTCACTGTTCTTTATCGTTGCATAGTATTCCATTGTGTGAATATACCATAATTTACTTATCCATTCATCCATTGACGGGCACCTTGGTTGCTTCCATTTTTTTTTTTTATTGTAAACAGTGCTGCAATAAACATGAGTGTGCATATATCTGTTCGGGGAAAGGCTTTTATTTCTCTAGGGCATATTCCAAGGACTGGGATTGCTGGATCGTATGATAGCTCTATTTCTAGCTTTTTAAGGGAGCGCCAAATCGATTTCCAAAGTGGTTGTACCGTTTGACATTCCCACCAGCAGTGGAGAAGTGTTCCAATCTCTCCACAGCCTCTCCAAAATTTATTATTTTGTGGTTTTTAGATTAATGCCAGCCTTGTTGGAGTGAGATGAAATCTCATTGTAGTTTTGATCTGCATTTCTCTAATGGCTAATGATCGTGAACATTTCCTCATATATCTGTTAGCTATCTGAGTCTCTTCTTTAGTGAACTGTCTATTCATATCTTTTGCCCATTTTTTATTTGGGTTATTTATCTTTTTGCAGTTGAGTTCTTGCAGTATTATGTAGATTTTAGAGATCAGGTGCTGATCAGAAATGTCATAGCTAAAAACTTTTTCCCAGTCTGTATGTAGGTAGTCTTTTTACTCTTTTGGAGAAGTCTTTGGATGAGCATAAGTGTTTGATTTTTAGGAGCTCCCAGGTATCTAGTTTTTCTTCTACGTTGTTTATAATGTTTTCTATACTGTTTATGCCATGTATTAGGGCTCCTTACGTCCTTATTTTTTGTTCCATGATTTTTATCGTTTTAGATTTTATATTTAGGTCTTTGACCCATTTTGAGTTAGTTTTTGTGCATGGAGTGAGGTATGGGTCTTGTTTCATTTTTTTGCAGATGGATATCCAGTTATGCCAGCACCATTTGTTAAAGAGACTGTCTTTTCCCCGTTTAACTGTTTTGGGGCCTTTGTCAAATATCAGCTGCTCATATGTGGATGGATTTATGTCTGGATTCCCAATTCTGTTCCATTTCTCCATGTATCTGTTGTTGTACCAGTACCAGGCTGTTTTGACTACTGTAGCTGTATAATAGGTTCTAAAATCAGGTAAAGTAAGGCCTCCTACTTTGTTCTTTTTCAGTAATGCCTTATTTATCCGGGGCCTCTTTCCCTTCCACATGAAAGTGGTGATTTGTTTCTCCATCTCATTAAAGAATGTCCTTGGGATTTGGATTGAAATTGCATTAAATGTATAGATCGCTTTTGGTAGAATAGACGTTTTTATAAAGTTAAGTCTTCCTATCCATGAGCAAGGTATGTTCTTCCACTTGTCTTTTTTGGTTTCTTGCAGAAGTGTACTGTAGTTTTATTTGTATAAGTCTTTTACATATCTGGTAAGATTTATTCCTAAGTATTTCATCTTCTTGGGGCTACTGTAAATGGCATTGATTTGGTGATTTCATCTTGGATGTTATTTTTGTTGGTGTAGAGGAATCCAACTGATTTTTGTATGTTTATCTTGTATCCCGATACTCTGCTGAACTCTTCTATTAGTTGCAGTAGTTTTCTGGAGGATTCCTTAGGGTTTTCTGTGTTTAAGATCGTGTCATCTGCAAAATAGAGATACTTTTACTTCTTCCTTGCCAATCTGGATGCCCTTTATTTCTTTATCTAACCTAATTGCTCTGGCTAGGACTTCCAGCACAATGTTGAATCAGAGTGGTGATAAAGGACATACTTTTCTGGTTCCCGATCTCAGTGGGAATGTTTTCAGGCTCTCTCCATTTAGGGTGAAGTTGACTGTTGGCTTCGTATAAATGCTCTTTACTATGTTGAGAAATTTTCCTTCCGTTGCTATTTTACTGAGAGTTTTTATCATGAATGAGTGTTGAACTTTCTCAAAAGACTTTTCTGCATCAATTGATAAAATCATGTGATTCTTGTCTTTTGTTTTATTTATGTGGTGGGTTACATTCATTGTTTTTCTAATGTTGAACCATCCCTCCATACCTCGTATGAATTCCACTTGGTCATGGTGAATTATTTTTTTGATACGTTGTTGAATTCTATTGGCTAGAATTTTGTTGTGGATTTTTGCATCTACATTCATGAGGGATATAGGTCTATAATTTTCTTTTCTTGTGGTGTCTTTACTTGGTTTTGGTATCAGGGATACGGTGGCTTCATAGAATGAATTTGGTAGTGTTGCATCCTTTTCTATGCTTTGAAATACCTTAGTAGTAGTGGTGGTAACTCTTCTCTGAAAGTTTGGTAGAACTCTGCAGTGAAGCCTTCCAGAGCAGGGTTTTTTTTGTTGGGAGTTTTTTGATTACCTTTTCAATCTCTTTTGTTATAGGTCTATTTAGTTTTTCTACCTCTGTTTGTGATAGTTTAGGTAGGTAGTGTGTTTCTAGGAATTCATCCATTTCTTCTAGGTGTTCAAATTTGTTTGAGTATAGTTTTTCATAGTAAACTGAAATGATTCTTTTAATTTCAGTTGGGTCTGTTGTAATATCGCCCATCTCATTTCTTACTCGGGTTATTTGCTCCCTCTCCTGTTTTTCTTTTGTCAGTTTGGCCAATGGTTTATCAATTTTTTTGAGTTTTTCAAAAAATCAGCTTTTGGTTTTGTTAATTCTTTTAATTGTTTTTCTGTTTTCTATTTCATTTAGTTCAGCTCTAATTTTTATTATTTGTTTTCTCCTCGTGCCTGTGGGTTTCTTTTGTTGCTCTATTTCTATTTATTCAAGTTGCAGGTATAGTTCTTTGATTTTGGCCCTTTCTTCTTTTTGGATGTGTGCATTTATTGATATAAATTGGCCTCTGAGCACCGCTTTTGCTGTGTCCCAAAGGTCCTGATAGGAAGTGTTTTCGTTCTCATTGAATTCTATGAATTTCTTTATTCCATCCTTAATGTCTTCTATAATCCAGTCTTTTTTGAGCAGGGTATTGTTCAGTGTCCAAGTGTTTGATTTCTTTTCCCTGCTTTTCCTGTTATTGATGTCCACTTTTATGGCCTTACGGTCAGAAAAGATTCTTTGTAATATTTCAATGTTTTGGATTCTGCTAAGGCTTGCTTTATAACCTAATATGTGGTTTACTCTAGAGAATGTTCCATGTGCACTGGAAAAGAAAGTATACTTGGTTGCTGTTGGGTGGAGTGTTCTGTATATGTCTACCAGGTCAAGTTGGTTGATTGTGGCATTTAGATCTTCCATGTCTTTATTGAGCTTCTTTCTGGATGTCCTGTCCTTCACTGAAAGTGGTGTGTTGAAGTCTCCTACTAGTATTGTGGAGCAGTCTATCTCACTTTTCAATGCTGATAGAGTTTGTTTTATGTAACTTGCAGCCCTGCCGTTGGGTGCATAAATATTTAATATTGTTATATCTTCTTGTTTTATTGTCCCTTTAATCGTTATATAGTGTCCTTCCTTATCCTTTCTGATGTATTTAACTTTAAAATCTATTTTGTCAGAGATGAATATTGCCACTCCTGCTCTTTTTTGATTGTTGTTTGCTTGATATATTTTTTTTCCATCCTTTGAGTTTTAGTTTGTTTGTGTCTCTAAGTCTAAGGTGTGTCTCTTGTAGGCAGCATATAGACAGATATTGTTTTTTAATCCATTCTGCCATTCTTTGCCTCTTTTTTGGTGCATTTAGTCCATTTACATTCAGGGTAATTATGGATAGGTATGAATTTAGTGCTATCATTTTGGTGTCTTTTTTTGTGTGTTGACAGTTTCTTTTTCCCACTTTATTTTATGTGCTGAGTAGATTTTCTTTATATATTGTCCTTTCCTCATATTTGTTGTTGTTGATTTTTTTTCTGCTGAGTCTCTATTTTTCCCTTGTATTTTATTTTGATGAGTAGGATAGTTTGTCTCCTTTGTGGTTACCTTATTATTTACCCCTATTTTTCTAAATTTAAAACTAACTTTTATTTCTTTGTATCGCCATATCTTCCTCTCCATATGGAAGAAAAATATGGAACCCTTCACAAATTTGTGTGTTATTCTTGTGCAGAGGCCATGCTAATCTTCTCTGTATAGTTCCAATTTTAGTATATGTGCTGCCAAAGCGAGCACTTAAGATTCTTTCTTTATCTTTGGTTTTCGGAAGTTTGATTATAATACGTCGTTGTGACTTTCTTTTGGAATATACTTTGTGTGGCGTTCATTGAGCATCTTAGATAGATATTTTCTCATCTTTCATGACATCGAGGAAGTTTTCTACGAACAAATCTTCAACAATTCTCTCTGTATTGTCTGTTATCCCCTCCTGTTCTGGTACTCCAATCACTTGTTGGTTATTCTTTTCTTAGAGGCCCACATAATTCTTAGGGTTTCTTCATTTTTGTAAAATCTATTTTGTCAGAGATGAATATTGCCATCTCTGGCAATATTCATTGCCAATAAATTTAAATTTTTAAATTATTTATCTGATTTTTCCTCAAATAAATTGGTGTCAAGTACTTTATCTTCAGTCTTACTAATCTTGACTTCCATTGCCTCAATTCTGCTGCTATGACTTTCTATTGAGTTGTCTAATTCTGAAATTTTATTGTTAATCTTCTGGATTTCTGTTTGCTGTCTGCCAATGGATTCTTGTAGCCTATTAAATTTGTCATTATGCTCTTCTCTAGTCTTCTTAAGTACCTCTATTTTTGTGTCTGTGTGCTTCTTGGCTTGTTCTGCTTTTTGCCTTATATCCTCCCTGATCTCTTGAAGAATTCTGTATATTAATCTTTTGTATTCTACCTCTAATAATTCTGGGAAACTCTCTTCATCTAGAAGATTTCTTGATTCTTTGTTTTGGGGGCTTGCTGAAGCCATCATGATCTGCCTCTTTACGTGATTTGATATTGACTGTTGTCTCTGAGCCATCAATAAGTTATTGTATCTATTTATTTTATTTTTGCTTATTGTGACCTAGCTTCTTGTTTTGTTTTGTTTTGATATTCCCAAATAGGCTGTTTGTGTGAGCTAGCTTCATTATTGGAAACTTTAAAGCTCTAACATCCTGTCACTAGGTGGTTAATGCTGTTATTAGGTACTTAAGCCCAGGTGCCCATTTAATTTTCTTGTATGGAGTCAGCTTAGGAGTCCAGGTTGTTGGTCACCAAGTGTGTGGTACAGGTTCTCACTGACAGTCCTAGAGGGGCAGGGGTTATTGTTGTAGGCACAGGCATCTGGCTGCAGTAGGCAGTCACGTGCTGAGCAAGGCAGTGGGCTGACAGCTAGCCCTGAGTGTCTGTGGAGAACTCGTGTCCCTGTTCCCTAGACCTTGTAAATGGGTGGGTTTTGCAACCAGACTATGGGCACCCATTGCTGTTGGCTGTTAAAACTAGAGGCACCACTTATTCTTGGACCCTGTCTCGGGTGGCTAGGTGGCATGGGTGGGGCCACCAGTCCTCAGCCCCCTGATGTGGGTAGGTGAGGACACTGCTTAATAGGCAGAATTGAGTCAAATGTCACTAGATTGTGTCTTCACCATATAGCTGAAGCACCTGAGATTAGACTTCAAGTATACACCCTGTTATACTGTGCTAATGAGTCCTACGCTGTTGAAATGGGCTCACAGAAGTCTATGCAAGGGGTGAAAGGCATTCAAAGTCTGTGGGCTCCTTATGCCTGTGCCCAGGCAAAGGAGCTGTTCCTTCCCTGGGTTTCTGGCTTAGGGGAGCAAGCAGATTATTTTTTTCCCTGTTTTTTAAATTGTTCCCTCTCCAAGGCTGGTAGAACGGCTCAGGGTGCATGATGGGTCTTAATTTTGGCCCAGGGGAAGCTGTGCTCTCTGAAGGTGGCTTTGGTCCAGTACAGAGCAGGAAGGGGGCAGGCAATTGGGAGAGAAGTTTTTCATAAAATGGTGTTTTTTGATCTGTGTGGTAAGTTAGATGCGTGTACTTATCTTTTGCAGATTGAGTGACGCTTTTCACTGACTCTGGAGGCATGAGTAGACTCTCCATTACTCATTCTCTTCCTATGCTGAAAATGCATCCCAAACACCACTGCTTGCCTCACCACTGGCATCACCTGATCCTGGCCTGCAGGATGACAATTCCCACCAAGTCAGGTCTAGCAACCCTTTGGTGCTTCTGAACTGTTTCTCCCTCTCCCTGCTGCTCAGCCCAATTCCTCAACTTTGCCTTTGATGTCCAGAGCTCCTAGATTGTTGTAGATAATTGACTCACTTGTTTTTGGAGGGGCTTTATTGTAAGAGGGACCACAGGAAGCATCTGACTACTCCATCATCTTGGCCCCGCCTTCTGGCACAATGATTTAATCTTCATCAGTTAAACAAAAAGATCTTCACATCCAAAAGGAGTGTGCTTTAATAAATACAATTCTTGTGCAAAGAGTAATTCAGAATGCTCCAGGTTCTTATATATTAGTTTTTCCTCTGTTGCTGCAAAGTGTCCAAAGTTGAAAAAGTTTCAAGTTCCTGAACAAGATGAAAAATGACCTGTAGTGTTTCTAAGGAATAGCTGTTGGATTTTAACTGCTTACCTTTTTGGTTAGCAGCTGAGCTCTTAACCACTGTGCCACCAGGGCTCCCTCAACAACATACCCTTCTATAAACATGAAAATAAAATAAAATCAGTGGTATGTAAATTAACATATAAAACTGCACTGATATTATCTTTCTAAACTAAAGCCAAGAAATTGTATGCTTGATATTCATATTCAAAGAATACTTGTATTCTTCAAAAATATTTGGAAAAGACTCCTGATAAGAACATTTAACCTTAGCAATACAAGAGATTTAGATAAGATTAAAAAGTCATTAAGAGGTTATTTGTTTTTTTTAATAAACACTATAAGAACCTTACTGTAAATAATAGTGGATTTGACTACATTATCTCCTATAAATTAAGGTACACTTGCTTTATAGTTTTTAATGTAATTGCATTACATTTCCCCATGTTTTACCTCCTGGTTGGTGGGTTTATTCTTTGTATGTGAGTCCTCGTAGTTAAATTACCAGAATCTAATTCTTTCTCTTCCCCTGGTAATGGCCCCTTATAGTGCATGTGTTTTCCTTGGTGGAGAGTCAATACTTGCACTTCTTTTGCTTTAAACCTTGTTTTTGCATGCTAATCTTTGTCAATTATGTGTCCATAATAGTCACTGTCTTGTCTCCACTGCATCTGTTATCATTGTGTATCCCTATATTCTCTGATTCTTTATCTGAAAAACTGCTTTTAAGTGAAAACAATTGCTGTTGTTAGGTGCCTTCCAGTTGGTTCCATCTCATAATGATCTTGTGTACAATAGAAAGAAACACTGCCCAGTCTTGTGTCATCTTCACAATTATTGCAATGTTTGAGCCCATTGTTATGGCCACTGTGTCAGTCCATTTCTTTGAGGGTCTTCATCTTTGTCATTAACCCTCTACCTCACCAAGCATGATGTCCTTATCCAGGGACTGGTCCTTTCTGATAACATGTCAATATGTATTGAAAGCAATACAAAACAGTATTTTATTATTGTCTTCAGAGTTCTTTATTGCATATTTCTTGCGTTAATTTTTTGTTCTCCAATTTCTAATTTGCCCCTTACTTGCTAGACATTTTGGATTTGGATGTTTCCTTCACTTGGAGAATATTTTGAATCTAAAAAAGATAGTTTTTTTTTTTCTTTACATCTCCTATGAATATGGCTTTATTAATTAGAAAGAACTTAGTTTTATTAAATTCCTTGATTGTTCTGAGATTTGGCATTTGTTTTTCCCACTTCAGGTATTGATATGTTCAACCAGATTATTATTTTTTTTCTTTCTCCTACTATTGGCATAACTCTCCATTCTAAAACTCAGAAATAATAATTGCTTCTAAATTTATTATATTTCTCTATATTCAAGACATTGTGCTAATATTTTATATCTAGGACCTCATTAAGTCCTCACAGCACTCCAGGAGGTAGAAATCATTAATAACGTCATTATGCAGATGGAAAATTGTGATTCTGAGAAGTCAGTAGTGTGCCCAAGAGCTCATATAATTGGTAGGATCAGAATTTGGAGACAAGCTATCTGATTCTAGAGCTTGAGCTCTGCACCATCTCACAGAAGACTTTGCTAATCATATTTTGACCTTCTCACCTTTATTAGAACTTTGAACTTAACTACCTTGTAATTACTACCTATAAAGGACAATAATGAATCTGAAAAGCATCTCACAACATGAATGAATCTGGAGTGAAATAAGCCAATCGCAAAAGGACAAATATTGTAAGAGACTATTACTATAAAAAGTCATGAAAATGTTTACACACAAAAAGAAACAATCTTTGATTGGATACAAGGGAGGGAAGGGGTAAAACACTAGCAAATATTCCCTGCATTTTTTTTTCATAACCAACACTGATAAAGCCAATTAAAAAAAAATCTTTTTAACCCCCTATACCAAAAAGCTGGCATTTGTTTCATCAAAAATTGTAATAACTCAAATTAATGTGGTAATTTACCAATCTGCATGTGGGAAACCGAAAACTTTCATACAGTATTGCTTCACAGATTTATAAATTTCTTAACTTAACTTAAAAATGTTTGGATTAATTGCACAATCTTTATCAGACTAAGAAAATCCCATTAGTGGGTTTTTGTTTGTTAAGTAAGGTATTCTGAATCAAAAAGACTCTCAAGTCTCAGTGATTTATAAGTATGTACCTTCTCAAACAATTTATATTTATCATTATTGTTCATTTAGCCTTTATATACATGCTCTATTTCTTCATGTCATGTTGCTATTATTATCCTATCCTATTAGTTAAATTGTTTTTTTAAATTTTCTGACATAAATATTATATTAAAGTCATTGCCACCAAATATTACAATTTATATATAATCTAATTTTTTATTTGTAACATTGTTCTAGAAAAATCTATGTATATTGACTTTTCATTTAATGTACTTCATTTGTCTATCTACTTTTTTAGATTGGTCGGATCATCTATTGATACTGTCGTTTATTCAAAGATTACTGAACATTTTCTAGATGTTGGGATACAGTAGTAGGGAAAATAGAAATTGTTTTTGCCTCCAAAGAGTTTGTTTTGGAGAAGTACATTGCATTACTGTTTTTATAATATTTTCTTCTTTTACATACACACCTTCATCAAGAAACTGTGCTAAAACTCTTTTGAAATTTGTTTCTACAATCCAATAACTTCTCACCACCTCTGCTATTACCTGCTGCAAGCTAACCTCATGTCTGGCCTGTATTATTAGTTATTGTAATCACCTCATAAGTTGTCTCCCTGCTGCTGGCCCTGCTGTGGATGACCTCCCTCACTCTTTCACTTTCTTTCTCTGAGGGAAGCCTGCTGGCATGTCGTAAGCTGCCCTGTGGAGAGAACCATGTGGCAAGGAACTGAAGATGACTACTGATATATGTAATATAACTTTGAAATGGACTAAATGTACATAACAGAACTGGGCTCTGGGAAGATGAAAAAGGAAATGGGACTGTACGTGGTCATCAAAGGGAGAATTAGTTGTAGCCACAATACTTATTTCTTAAAATAGCAAAATTTAACAATAACTTGCTATGACTATGGAAACCCTAGTGGCTTAGTGGTTAAAGAGTTCAGCTGCTAACCAAAAGATTGTCAGTTCAAATCCACTAGGAGCTCCTTGGAAACCCTATGGGGCAGGTCTACTCTGTTCTATAAGGTCACTAAGAGTTGGAAATGACTCCACAGCAACAGATTTTTTTTTTTTTTTGGTTTGTTCTGACTGTTAGAATATAAGTTTTTGTTTTAATTATTTTTCATTATTTTCTGTATCTTTACTATTTCTAAAAGTAAAAATATAATAAAACTAAAAACTTAAGAGAGAGGGAACTTGGAATGTCTCTCAAAAACATGGTGACCAGTATCATATATTTAAGATTAAACACTAAACTAGGATTTAGAAAGATGCTGGCTAAGAAAGCAAATATAGAAGATGCAGTGGATAAGTAAAGCACTATTGAAGAAGAAAATAAAAGTAGGAAAACATACACTATACTACCTGAGCTTAGAGCCTACTATACAGCTATGGTAGTCAAAATAGCCTGGTACTTGTACAACCACAGATACATTGACCAATGGAACAGAATTGAGAGTCTAGGTGTAAATCCATCCACATATGGACACCTGATCTACAACAAGGGCCCAAAGTATATCAAATGAGGAAAAGACAGGCTTTTTAGCAAATGGTGCTGGCAAAACTGGATGTCTATCTGCAAAAAAAAAAAAAAAAGGCAACAAGACCCATACCTCACACCATACACAAAAACTAAATTCAAATTGGATCAAAGACCTAAATATAAAACAGAAAACTATAAACATCACAGAAGAAAAAATCAGATCAACACTAGAAGCCTTACTATACGACACTAACAGGATACAGACCATAACTAACAACACAGAAACTCCAGAAGATAAGCTAGATAACTGGGATCTTCTAAAAATTAAACACTTATGCTCATCAAAAGGCTTCACCAAAAGAGTAAAAAGAGAATCTACAAACTGGGGGAAAAAAAAAATTGGCTATGACAAATCTGAAAAAGTTCTAATATCTAAAATCTACAGGAAAATCCAACATCTCTACAACAAAGAGAAAAATAATGCAATTAAAAATGGGCAAAGGAAATGAACAGACACTTCACCAAAGAAGACATTCAAGCAGCTAACAGACGTATTAGGAAATGCTCACAATCACTAGCCATTAGAGAAATGCAAATCAAAACCACAATGAGATACCATCTCACCCTGGCATTATGGCACATATCAAAAAGACAGAAAATAACAAATGTTGGAGAGACTGCAGGGAAATTGCAACTCTTCTGCACTGCTGGTGGGAATGCAAAATGGTATAACCATTTTGGGAAACGATATGGCACTTCCTTAGAAATCTAGAAATAGAAATACTATAAACCCATAAAACCACCCAAACCCATTGCCATCGAGTTGATTCCAACTCATAGCAACCCTATCAGACAGAGTAGAAGTGCCCCATACGGTTTCCAAGGAATGCCTGGTGGAAATCAAGCTGCAGACCCTTTTGGTTAACAGCTGTAGCTCTTAACCACTATGCCACCAGGGTGATCCAGTAATTCCATTCCTAGGAGTATATCTTAGAAATATAAGAGCTGTCACACAAATAGACATATGCACACCCATGTTCATTGCAGTTGTTCACAATAGCAAAAAAATGGAAACAACCTAGATGTCCACCAACAAATGAATGGATAAACAAACTGTGGTACATACACACAATGGACCACTACACAACGATAAAGAACAATGATGAAGCTGCAAATAATCTCAAAACATGAATGAATCTTGAGGGCGTTGTGCTGAGTGAAATAAGTCAATCACAAAAGGACAAATATTTTAAGAGACTATTACTATAAAAACTCATGAAAAGGTTTACACGCAAAAAGAAACAATCTCTGATGGTTACAAGGGAGGGAAGGTGTAAAACACTAAATAGACAGTAGATAAGTGGCAACTTTGGTGAAGGGTAAGACAGTACAATACTGAGGAAGCCAGCATAACTTGTCCAAGGCAAGCTCACAGAAGCTCCATAGACACTTCCAAACTCCCTGAGGAACTGAATTACTGGGCTGAAGTTTGTGGGGACCATGGTCTTGGGGAACATTTAGCTCAATGACCATAACATAGTTTCTAAAGAAAATGTTCTACATCCTACTTTGGTGGTTAGTGTCTGGGGTCTTCAAAGCTTGTGATTGGTCATCTAAGATGCTCCAGTGGTCTTACCCCATCTGGATCAAGGGAGAATGAAGAAAACCAAGGACACAGGGGAGGAATTGGTCCAAATGACTGATGGATCACAGGTACTACAGCCTCCACCAGGCTGAATACAGCACAACTAGATGGTGCCTGGCTACCACCACCAACTGATCTGACAAGGATAACAATAGAAAGTCCTGGACAGAGCTGGAGAAAAATGCAGAACAAAATCCTAACCTGCAAAAAAAAAAAAGTCTGACAGAGACTGGAGAAACCCTGTGAGTATGACCTCCAGACATACTTTTAGCTCCAGAGGTTCACCCTCAGCCAAAGATTAGACAGCCTCATAAAATGAAACAAGACTAAAGGGGCATACCAGCCCAGAGGCAAGGACTAGAAGGCAGGAGGGGACAGGAAAGCTGGTAATAGGGAACCCAAGTTCAAGAAGGGCAAGTGTTGACATGTTGTGGGTTTGGTAACCCATGTCAGAAAACATTATGTGTGCTAATGTTTAAAGAGAAGTTAGTATGTTCTGTAAGCCTTCATTTAAAGTATAATAATTAAAAAAAAAAAAAAAAACTTAGAAAAAAAAAGGAAATTTAGTCTGTGGCTTAGTGGAAATATGGCCTATTATGGAGGAGAAACAAAAACCAAATAATTATCGTTCATTAAGTACAGAATTGCTAGTATGCCAAGTGCTGCTGAAGAGAAGTCATGGGGTTATTGGAAAATATAATAAGAGGGCCTATTAATCTGGGGTCCCAGGGAAGAATTACCTAATATTGTGTTATTTAAACAGAGAAGTAAAGACTGAATAGGTATTAGAGAGGGTGTGATATGTGGAGAGACTAATTCAAAGTAATTCTAATTTATGTGTGAAATCTGAAAGAAATTCTTAAGAAGCTGTTTAAAGAACTGGTTGAAGTCCACTGCAGTAGGACAAGAGAGTGAGTGGTGTAAGGTAACCTTACTACGAGAACTACAGCTATTTACTATTATAAGTAATAATAATGATTTAAAAGTGGCTATTGTCAAATGCAGGGATTCTGGCTCCAGAGCTTACACGAACAGCCAGTATACCATATTTCTTCTAAATGGGTAAACCTTGCGGGAACTTATAAGCTGCATTATGCATTCTGGATTTTAACAGCAGTGAAAAATCATTAAGGGGTTTTAATCAGGTGACTAATAGTGTCATTTATCATTAATGAAAACCATCCAGGCAACACCGGGCTCAATGAAGTAGAGTCAATTTTGAAGTTTGTTTCTTTTTAATAACTTAAATATATGAGGCAAGAATTAACTGCTGCTATTTTGGATAGTGGTTTTGTAAAATATATATGCTCATTCTAGGTATAGATGATACAATTATATAAACGTTTACTTTTTTTTTTTTTTTCCGTCTGAAACACCACTGAAGTGACAAAGAGGATTTTTGTTTGTTTTGTTTTTTAATAGGCAGGAATTTCCAAGGTCAAGAAGTAGAAAATAGATTGCAGCACCCAAGTTTTGAAATCTGGAATGCAGACGGATAAGTGGTCATTTACTTGTCAGAACTGAGAAAGCAGCATTCCAGGACAATAATGGGAATGCAAGCTTCAGAGCAATATACAGTGAGATCTGTGAGAGCCAGAACTTGACAGGACTGCTTTGTTTTTCCGGGTCTCACAAGATTTCTGCCTTTGACAGGGTGCAGTCTTAGCATTTTTCTGTTGCTCATTTTAGTGGAAAATATTTGAGTTTTCCTTCTCCGACAGGTTTCCACCTTACATAGGTTCTGGCTTTTGCAGGTTTTACTGTACAGTAGCAGGATCTTATCCACATTTTCACTTTCAGAAGTTTCAGTTACCCATGGTCAACTGCTGGCCGAAAATGTTAAGTGAGTAATTTGATGAAATCTAGCACCACCCCACTGCACTCTGCTCAGGGACCAGAGTAACACAACTTTTATTACAGTATATTGTTGTAATTGTTCTATTGTATTATTAATTATTGTTGTAAATCTCTTAGTGTACCTAATTTATAAATTAAACTTTATTATAAGTTTTTTATGTATGTATAGAACAAAATAGTATATATATGGTTCGGTACTATACCTGGTTTCAGGTATCCACCAGGGTCTTGGAATATATACCCTGTGGATAAGGGAGGACTACTGTATACCATTAACCACTCAAAAGGTATGGAACAGTTAGTACCTGGTACCTCTGGAAATAAGATTAAGGCTAAATATAAAAAAACAAGCCAGAATAAACACCTGTTTAAAAAACAGAGTTTTGGATCCCCTCCCCCAATCTGAGAAGTAGGTAACTGTCCATCTCTCATCGCAATAAAAATTGGGGGAGTGAAAAATAAATCTCTAGCCTGGGGGACACAAGACACATTTGAAAGCAGACTTAAACAAATGGAATTTTAAAATACTAAAGGCTAAAATGCATAGCCATCCTGCCATACTTGACTCCTCAAAATCTAACACTGTGGCCAATACCCTCTAGACAGGACACTGGAAAATACTTGTCTGAAAACACAGGAACAGAAGAAGAGCGATCCAAAGATACTGGCACCAGGATTTTCCCAGTGAAATGGCCCAGCCAGAAAATATGAAAACCAGAATAAATAAACCCCATTCACATATAGTTACTGCTTGGCACGGTCAGGTTGTCTCAGGGGCAGTCCTAACATCCCACACAGCCAGAAGACTACTGGGTGAGGATTCCCAACCAGTAGCGTTAACCCCTCAATGAGTGCCACATCTATCTAGTTTGATTGAGCTGCACACACAAGACGGAAGTGTTGGCAAGTGAAACCCCATTTAATTACTCACAGAAAACTGTAAACAGGAATGGTTGCAAGTTGACCTCCCCTCTAGACTCAAAAGGCTATAAGGGGGGTGTGGGGATGGAGGCACCTGTAGAGTATTCCTACTTTGCACTGTAAATGTGGGACTTAGACGTCTGTCCCCCAACCAGGGGCTACATGACTCACTGCACAGAGCACAGTCATGGATATTCCTGCCAGACTACCCCAGAAGTGGATATGGTTAGACATACCTACCCCAATTTATATCTCTTTAGCACTGCTAGTTACTTGTCTGGATAAGGAGCCCTGGTGATGCAGTGGTTAAGAGCTCGGCTGCTAGTTGAAAAGTTGGCAGTTCAAACCCAGCATCAGCTTAGGGGGAGAAACATGTGGTAGTCTGTTTCTGTAAAGATTACAGCCTTGGAAACCCTGTGTGGTGGTTCTAATCTGCCCTATAGAGTCATTATGAGTTGGAATTGATTTGAGGGCAAAGGGTCTGCTTAGTTGTCTGAACAGAACCATAAGCCTAAAGGAAGAAGGGTTGTTGCTGAAGACTAGAGATACTAGCAGGGAGAGAGAATGCTTTCACTTCGAGTGCACATATAAGTTTGCTTAGCATGAAAAACCTTAAAAAAAAGTGGGAAAAATGTTGCAATTCATAACTCTCCTAAAATCCACGTACTTGAAATATTAATTGAATTTAAATCTCAAAGCCAAGTAGGTAATTTTCTAATATATTGTGTTCTCATGTAAAGATAATGCAATTGAAATACCATTCAAGGTTATACTTTATTATCTTTAAAACGGAAAGTTTTGAGAACTATTAATCATGTTTAGAGGGTATTGTTGACGATATGCAATTAAGCAAATCTTACTCAACTACTTGGTAGCCATGACTACTTCTTGTTGTTAACAACCTAAAACAACTGATATAGTGATTTATAAGACACATAGGAATTAGCTACAGGTCATTAATCCTAACGGAGTGTCAAGGGATGATTCAGTCAGGGTAAAACATAATTTGTTTCTCTGACTAGACTGGAAAAGTTATGATTTTATAACACTTGCTACAGAAAATCTGAATATAGTGTTATTTAGATAGAATATTTATAAACTGAGCAAAAAATGTAAGAGAACATATTAACAGTTTTATAATATGTTTATACACATTGATCATCTCAGAACCTATCACCTTCTTTAATAGCTGGTATATAGAATCATAAATGCTAAGTAAATGATTAAATGAATATATTCTACCACAACAAATACAAGCTACAGAGGCAGAATTATATACTTAAAATTTATATGCCATCAATGTAAGATTCGATACTTTTTACAAGCAACTAATATCACCAAGGGCCTAGTTATCATTTTAAAGTAGAAATGGGGTATAAACACTATTTATCCAACTCAAAATTTAAAATAATAATAACATTATACAGGAGAACTGCCCAAATAGAAAAAATAATAACTATAGAAATATTAAACATAGTTGAGAAAATGCATTTTCACTTTAAAATGTGCATACTTCAAAATCTTTTATATATTGAGAAAGAATAAGAATTTGAGACTACTGTCAGCTATATATAATATTTATATGTATAAATTAGGAGTATTTATATCTTAATCCATGAGACCTATACCATATAACATGTAAATTCTCTTGAGGAAAGGAAGCATTCTTTAAAGAACTAGGTTTTATTATTTTTCTGCCAATATTTCATGTTAAAATAAGCCAGCATAAATACTAAAATGCTTACCACATAGAGATAGGTAGTTTGAACAAAGAGATTCTAATACTATTTCAAATTAATGAATTGTGAGTAGTACAGTTTTCAATTAGGGTTAAATCTATGTTATCTATATTTTAAATCTACCTCCCTATAGGATTTTTATTGCACATGAAATTAGGACTAGATTTAGCTGTGGGCAAGAGAGTCCCCCAAAATTGCAGTTTAAGCAAAATAGAAATTTATTTCCCCTTCTTGACTAAGTATCAGTAGAGAGCCAATGACTTAAAATGGCTTTACTGTCATCGGTAGTCAGGCCACCTCCAGCTTCCTTCTAAATGATTCTTAGGGTACAGCCTCCATCTTCTAGGTTCTAATGGAGTTTTAGTAATTATAGCCACTTTTCAAGCAGCAGGATGGAGAAGAGGGTAAAGAAAGG
Source organism: Elephas maximus indicus (assembly GCF_024166365.1). Classification (NCBI taxonomy): domain Eukaryota; kingdom Metazoa; phylum Chordata; class Mammalia; order Proboscidea; family Elephantidae; genus Elephas; species Elephas maximus. The sequence goes on from NC_064819.1 coordinate 159,444,415, forward strand.
ATGAAGCGCTCCCATAAACTCTTTCTTAAGGAATATTTCTAGAAACTTGTGTGGTGTCACAATCTGCAAGAAAGTCTGGGACATGTGATTTTTATTCTGGGACATCACTGACCAACTAAAAATCCTATTAACATGCAAGAATGGACAAGCTGCTGTTGAGGCACAACCTGCCATCTTTGTTACCTCGTTAATCACGTTTTTAAAAGTCTGCAAGACATAATCAAATTTCTGTTGTTAATATTCCATAAACTTACATTTTATTTCACCAAAATTTGTTTTAAACCTATATAGAGGATTAAGATTAATGTTTATATAAATTTAAATATGAAATACAGTTGAAATTGGCTAATAATAATATTCATTAAGTAATAAAAATTGATGCTTTAAAGCATATTCAGTACCAAGAAAGGAATACACAAAAATGACATTTAGTCATCTAGAGGAATTCTTGGGTCGAATTATGGTTCAGAATTTTTTTATTATTGCTATTCTTTATAATATGCTTCCTTTGAGAAAGGTTGCTCAATTGCTAGGCAATATTTAAGCATAATTTCTTGAACAATTAGCAACTGCCAAAAATATACCAAAGATGGAAAATTTTCTCACTTTCTTTTAATTTTTTTTTTCTTTAATAGATTTTGAGTACAAATACACTAGAATTTGAATGCCTGGGGATAAGGTTCTATATATAGTCATTCCAACCTGTTTGTACAAGTGAACATGTGGCTACTGAACTATAAAACTCACTTACTGACCCAGAAATATAGCAAGTAAATGTCCTTGATACTGCTTGTGAAGACCTCAGGAGCCCACAGAATTCATTTCCTAATTCATCTGAACTTGAGAAATTTCGTATTATTTTGGTGAATTGGCCAGCTAAGCACAAAATAGGTCAGAACTATCTTAAACATTTCAGAACAGATGTTTTCAAGATTTATACCAACTCGGAGACATCTGCTCTAAAATGTTTCAGACTTAGATATTTAAAGATTTATATTCAATTCAGGTTGTACACCATTATAGTATTTTGTGACTACAGGTAGTTTTCATTTTTCCTAAAATGTGTATCATTTAAGCTTCTATAGTTTTTGCAAAAACCTCTCAGTCAGTTTATGTTGGGTTTTTTTTTTTTGACAATTTGCGGCTCACAGGAAAAAAAAAAAAAAGCCTTGAGTAGCTGAATATAGAGTGCTGTCCAGTGTTAAAATTGTACACAAAACTGTTAGAAGACAGCAAAAGACAAAGTTATATTTACTACAGTAGAATATAATCAGAGAGGATGCCTATGCAGACACATTTATTTTTATTAGTAAAATATTTGTCTTTAAACTTAAAAAAAAAAACTTAAGAAACTATAAATACCCATAAATAACTCCTTGCAGGTCTCCAGTCACTCTTCTGGTTTTAAGAGGAGAAAAAGAAGTCAAGAAATAAGAAAGTAACACAAAATCCTACCTCACAGTGGGCACGAAAAAAATGGTTTTTATTGATTTCAGATTTCAAAATACCATAAATAAAAAACCAAGGGAATCTCGCAAGTAAATTTTAGTGTTAGGTACCATTAAATATTTCCACCAAGAAAAATGTCCATAGTATTAAATGTTAATTTTATTTAGGAAACACTTTCAAGTACTCTCTGCTGTTCAAAACACTTAGAAATTTATGTGAAAGGAATTTAGTCATTTGTACATTATATGTGGTTATTTTCCTGTCCTTCAAATCAGTATGTGTGTCCTGTTGCATAAGTATAAACTTTTCTGCTTATCATTTTCTTATCACATTCTGTATTTGCATAAAATAGGGAAGTTACTCCAACTCTATTTTACCCAAAATATCAGAATTATTTTCAATCCATTGAATTAAACTCAGTGTTATTTGGGGAACCCAGAGGCTATACTACTTTAACAGAGCTACCACTGTGGGCTAGTTTAGAATATTTATATATTTTTCTATAACATTTCTCCTTAATTTGCCTAATATTCACCTAGCTTTTAAATGAAAAAAAATTATTAGTATTTCTCTGAAGATATTCGTATTGATCTTGTTATACGATATAAACCAGATGATACAAGTAAAAGCTATACTATTATACAAACACATTTCAGAGACCAATGTGAATTTTAAATAATGGTATTACTGAACTGCTTTTCATTATAATATCACCTTCTTCATAAAAATAGTTGTGATCGAATTATAGTACATAAACACAATGGAGTACAACACAATGATAAAGAACACATGAATCTGCAAAGCATCTCACAACATGAATGAATCTGAAATAAGTCAATCACAAAAGGACAAATATTGTATGAGACCACTTGTATAAAAACTCATTAAAAGGTTAACACATGAAAAGAAACAAATTTGATGGTTACAAGGGAGAGGAGGGATGGGGAAGGAAAAACTCTAAGTAGATATTGGATAAGTGGTAACTTCGGTGAAGGGTAAGAAGGTACACAATACTGGGGATGCTAGTACAGCTTGTACAAGGCAAAATCATGGAAGCTCCATAGACACATCCAAACTCCCTGAGGAGCCAAATAACTGGGCTGAAGGCTGTGGGGACCATACATAGTCTTGGGGAACAACTAGCTCAATTGGCATAACATAGTTTATAAAGAAAATGTTCTACATTCTACTTTAATGAGTAGTTTCTGGGGTCTTAAAAGCTTGTGACTGGCCATCTAAAATACTCCATTTATCTCATCCCATCGGGAGCAAGGGAAAATGAAGAAAACCAAAGACATAAGAGAAAGATTAGTCCCAAGGACTAATGAACCACAACTATGACAGCCTTCACCAGACTGAGTCCAGCACAACTACATGGCTCATAGCTATCACCACTGACTGCTCGGACAGGGATCACAATAGGGGGTCTCAGACAGAGTTGGAGAAAAATGTAGAACAAAATTCTAATTCACAAAAAAGACCAGACTTACTGGCCTGATAGACACTGGAGAAACCTCAAGTGTATAGCCCGCAGACACCCTTTTAGCTCAGTAATGAAGTCACTCCTGAGGTTCACCCTTCAGCCAAAGATAAGGCAGGCCCATAAAAAGAAATGAGACTAAAAGGGCACAATAGCCCAGGGGCAAGGACTAGAAGGCAGTAGGGGACAGGAAAGCTGGTAATACGGACCCAAAGTTGAGAAGTGGAGAGTGTTCACATGTTGTGGGGTTGGTAACCAATGTCAGAAAGAAATATGTGTACTAATTGTTTAATGAGAAGTTAGCTTTTTCTGTAAACCTTCACCTAAAGCACAATAACTAAAAAAACAAAAAAAATAGTTGTGATCATAATTACAACCTCAAAGTTATTTGCCTTGTGTTGTTGTTGTTGGGTGCCATTCCATTGATTCCAACTCATAGAGACCCTATAGGACAGAGCGGAACTCTTCCATAGGGTTTCCCAGGCTGTAATCTTTACGTGAACAGATTACTAAATCTTTTCTCCTGTGGGTAGGCTGGTGAGTTCGAAATGCTGACTTTTCTGTTAACAACCCAGCGCTTAACACTGTGCCATCAGGGTTCCTTTTGCCTAATGTTATTTTAGATATTTTTCTAAATCTTGATTCCCTCCCAGCCTCACAGGAATTTACCAAGGTTGTGTTTTGTGTTTCATAAAATGACAACATATAATGTTTCTATTGCATAGCATCATACAATTGCTTCTTATGCAGGAGAAAGCTGGAGAGTGAAAAAGGAAGACAGAAAGAGAATTCATGCATTGGAATTGTGGTGCTGGCAAAGAGCATCGAGTGTGCCACGGACTACTAGAACAAACAAATCACTCTTAGAAGAAATACAACCAGGATGCTCCTTAGAAGTGAGAATACTGAGACTTTGGTTCACTTATTTTGAACATGTCATCAGAAAAGATCATTCACTAGAAAAAGACATAATGTTTGGTAGAGCCTCAGAGAAAACAAGGGAAACCCTCAATGAGATTGACACTATAATAGCTGCAATCGTGGACTCTAGCATAGCAATGATCATGAAAATGGTTCAGAATGGGACAATACTTCATTCTGTTATATAAAAGGTCTCCATGAGTTGGTACAGACTCAATGGCAACAAACAACAACAAAAATAAGTAGCAAGGGAAGGCTTTTGCTTGTTGCATGGGAAGTGTTTTAATCACTTCCTTTTCACCTTACTGGTAGACAGACCAGAGTAGGGGGGATGCTTCAAAATACACAGTGCCACACTGGGTGTGGTTTGCCCTCAGGATCAGTGAGTGCAATGAGAATAACAAAAGGGCAAGATAACCTGTGTTTTATTGACTATTCAAAGGCATTTGTCTGTGTGGATCATAAGAAATTATGGATAACCTTATGAGGAATGGGAATCCCAGAACATTCCATTGCACTCATGAGGAACCTGGACATAGATCGAGAGGCAGTTGTTTGAACAGAACAAGGGAATACTGGGTGCTTTAAAGTCGGGAAAGGTTTTTGTCAAGGTTGTATCCTTTCACCATATCTATTCAATCTGTATGCTGAGCAAATAATCCAAAAAGCTGGACTATATGAAGAAGAATGGGGCAACAAGATTGGAGGAAGGCTCATTAACAACTTGTTTTACACAGATGACACAACCTTGCTTGCTGGAAATGAAGAGCTTTTGAAGCACTTACTGATGAAGGTCAAAGACCACAGCCTTCAGTATGGATTACACCTCAATATAAAACAAAAATCCTCACAACTGGAACAATAAGCAACATCATGATAAAAGGAGAAAATATTGAAGTTGTCCAGGGTTTCATTTTACTTGGATCCACAATCATCACCCGTGAAAGCAGTAGTCAAGAAATCAAAAGACACATTTCATTGGGCAAATCTGCTGCAAAAGGCCTCTTTAAAGAGTTGAAAAGCAAAGATATCACCTTGAAGACTAAGGTGTGCCTGACGCAAGCCATGGTGTTTCCAGTCACCTCAGATGCATGTGAAAGCTGGACAATCAATAAGAAGACCAAAGAGACTTGCATCCTTAGAATTGTGGTGTTGGTTAAGAATATTGAATAACGGGCTTGGTCATAACCATGATTGTGAGGATGGCACAGGACCTAGCGGTGTTTCGTTCTGTTGTACATAGTGTCATTATGAGCTGGAACTGACTTGACGGCACCTAACAACAACAGGGATATAAATGGAAAAATAATAATTGATGCTGTACATATCACAGTGTTTATTTTTTGTTTGCACTTAATTGTTTTCTTAATTTTAAGATTATTGTAGATTTACATTAATTTGTAAAAATAATATGGAGATAAGCTATTCTACCTCTTATGCAGTTTTCCCCAGTGGTAACATCTTGCAAATCTACAGTAAAATACGACAACCAGGATAATGACATTTGTATAGTAAGGATATAGAACAGTGTCATCAGCACAGGGATCCTCCTGTTGCCCTTATGGAGTCATACGCTCATCTCGTCACATCCTAGTTTCTAGCCCCTGGCTACAATTTGTCATTGAAAGAATATTTTATAAATGAAACGATAGAGTATAGACTATTAACTTTTTTTCATTCAGCACAGGTCCCCATAGATTCATCCAAATTGTTCTCTGTTCTGTAGCTTGTTGCTTTATATAGTTGAGTATTATTACACAGTATGGTTGTACAACAGTCCATTTAACCATTAACATGATTGATGGAAGTTTGGGTTGTTATTTATTATTAACATTCAAGTATAGGTCTTGTGTGAACATGTTGTTGCTGTTAGGTGCCAAGTCAGTTCCGACTCGTAGTGACAACAGGACAAAACACTGCCCAGTCCTGTACTATCCTCACAATTGTTATGCTTGAGCATAACAGACCCTGTCAATTCATCTCATCGAGGTTCTTCCTCTTTTATGCTGACCCTCTACCTTATCAAGCATGTTATCCTTCTCTAGGGACTGGTCCCTCCTGGTAACACGTCAAAAGTACGTAAGATGAAGCCTCACCGTCCTCGCTTCCAAGGATCATTTTGGCTGTACTTCTTCCAAGACAGATTTGTTTATTATTCTAGCAGTTCATGATATATTTGATATTCTTCACCTACTCCAAAATTCACAGGCATCAATTTTTCTTCAGTCTTCCTTATTCATTGTTCAGCTTTCTTGTGCCTATGAGGCAATTAAAAAGAGCATGGCTTGGGACTGGTGCACTTTAGTCCTCAAAGTGACAACTTTGCTTTTTAACACCTTCAGGAGAACTTTTGCAGTAGATTTGCCCAGTGCAATGTGTCTTTCAATTTCTTGACTGCTGCTTCCATGGATGTTGATTGTGGGTCGAAGTAAAATGAAATCTTTGACAATGTCAATCTTTTTTCCTTTTATCATGATGTTGCTTATTGGTCAGGTTGTGAGAATTTTTGTTTTGTTTATGTTGAGGTGTAATTCATTCTGAAGGCTGTAGTCTCTGATTTTCATCAGTAAGTGCTTCAAGTCCTCTTCACTTTCAGCAAGCAAGTTGGTGTCATATGCATATTGCAGGTTGTTAATGAGTCTTCCTCCAAATCTGATGCCTTGTTCTTCTTCGTATAGCTCAGCTTCTAGGACTATTTGCTCAGCATACACATTGAAAGGTATGGGGAAATGATACAACCCTGATGGACACCTTCCCTAATTTTAAACCATGCAGTGTCCCTTTGTTCTGTGTGAATGACTTCCTTTTGGTCTATGTACAGGTTCCTCAGGAGCACAGTTAAGTGTTCTGGAGTTCTCATTCTTTGAAATGTTATCTATAATTTTTTTTTTTTTTTTTTTTTTTATGATCCACACTGTCAAATGCCTTTTCATAGTTAATAAAATACAGGTAAACATCTTCCTGGTATTCTCTACTTGCAGCCAAGATCGATCTGACATCAGTAATCATATTCCTCATTCCACCTCCTCTTCTCAATCTGGCTTGAATTCCTGGCAGTTCCCTGTCAAAGTACTGCTGCTACCATACATAGGCCTCCATAAACATGTACAGAAATATAGGCCTCTATAAACATGTGCAGAAAGCATTTGGCTATCCTAACTGCCACCAACCAAATGCTTACTTGCTACAATTGGAAATCAATTTGGAAACTCAAGTACAAATATGAAAGCCAAATTTCTTCTGAAACAAATGTTTTTAGCTGAAACAAATGCTTGGGTTGTTAACATGTGCCCAAACCAAATATTTTCTTGTAACAATAAACATGCTTTTAAGTCATCCATACTATGCATCATTTATTAACTAAGCAAGGCTTGATCTTAAACAAGACTTGATGCTATTCTACCCTTTCATCGCACTTCAATTTGAAAACCCAAAAAACCTGTTGTTGTTGTTAGCTGCTGTCAAGTCACTTCTGACTCATACCGACCCTATATAGAACAGAATGAAACACTGCTCAGTCCTGTGCCATCTTCACAATATTTGCTATGTTTGAGCCCACTGTTGCAGCCACTATGTCTATCCATCTCATAAAGGCTCTTTCCCTTTTTTGCTGACCTTCTACCTTACCATGCATGATGTCCTTCTCCAGGGACTGATACCTCCTGATAACATGTCCAAAGTACATGAGACAGTGAGATGAAGTTTCACCATCCTTGCTTCTAAGGAACATTCTGGCTGTACTTATTCCAAGGCAGATTTGTTAATTCTTCTGGCAGTCAATGGTATACTCAATGTTCTTTGCCAACACCATAATTCAAAGGTATCAATTCTTCTTCGGTATTCTTTATTCCTTGTCCATCTTTTCTATGCATATGAAGTGATTGAAAATTCCATGTCTTAGATTAGAGGCTTCTTAGTCCTCGAAGTGATATCTTTGCTTTTGAACACTTTAAAGGAATCTTTTGCAGCAGATTTGCCTAGGGCAATCTGTCCTTTGATTTCTTGACTGCTGTTTCCAGGGGAGTTGATTGTGGAAAACCTACTGACCATGAAATGATATACTTTACTCTAGATATTGGAGGAACAGTGCCTTCACAAACATGATGGAGTGATTAGCATAATCTCTACTTGCCTGTTTAACTTCTATTATTTATTCAGTTTTCAGCTCAATCATAACTTCTTCATGGTATTTTCCCTGCCTAAATAATTCTATATATATTTGTGCAATTTTTGTTTAATATTCATCTATCTTACTGCATCAAATGCTAAATAATGGCAGCAACTGTGTATGGCTTACTAAGTGCAAGCAAAAAAGCGTTACTGGAAGTTAACTCTATAAATGACGATAATAGTATCTGACTCACAGGGTTGATTTGAGAATTAAATAAGTCACTGTTTTCAAAGGCTTTAGTGTAGTGCCTGGCATATGGAAAGCAATTAATTATCCACTCCAGCAAAATTTAAGCTCAGTGAGGTCAGGAATTTTTTTTTTTTTTTTCCTCCACTACTGCATATATGAAAGAGAATGTCTGGGATATAGTACAGTCACAACAAATAAACATTGAACAAATGAAAAAAGATTGGAACCTAATGAATGTAAACGTGTTTAGAGAAAATTATCTCAACTTCATTAGTGGACAAGTGAGGATTAAATTAGATATCAATTTGAATATGGGTATATATATATAGCTAGATATTCCTTTTAGCTGTCTTTGACTGATATTACCCCACAGGGAACATAAAAACTAAGATATGTATGGGAAGCTTGAGGCTGCTTGGACTAGAAAACTTCAGATTGGAAGAATTATGTGTATTTCTGAAAGATTTAGGGCCATCTGATGAGGATCGACGTTGAATTTATCGTATCATTTGAATATTTAAAATTTTTTTTGAATTTGCATTACTTATTATTAAGATTAACTTATTTTGTGAAGTATCTAGAATAAAGATATTACACAATGAGCAGATAAAAATGTTACTAGAATTGTGAAAATCCCTAAGCCTGATAAAAAAAAAGTTGAATATAAAAAAAAAAAAACATTAATTATATATTACTCTCTAGTATGCATGAAAGTGTTTGAGAATAGTTTTTGGTATAAGGCAGTACCAACCAATATCAGTTGCCCTGGAGTAAGTCCTGACTCCTGGAGACCCCATATGCTTCTGAATAGAACTGTGGTCCATATAGTTTTCAATATATGATTTTTTTGAAAGTAGATTGCCAGGACTGGGTGGACTTGAACCTCCAAACTTGGTTAGCAGTAAGGCAGAACAGTGTAATTATAAAAACAATGAAATGGAGAAGTGGATGTAACCCCCCGCAGAGAGGGGGAGAAAAAGAAGAAAAGAAAGGGAGGAGGAGAGAACAAAAGAGAACCACATCATTGAAAACACTGCAGAAAAAGTTATTTCTCAAATGCATTATGAGAATGCATAGGACACTGGACACTGAGGCCTATTTATTTTCACTTTATTTCCAGGACGTTGTATAAATTATTTTTGTTCTGTATTGCACATATGGAGCCCTGATGTTGCAGTTGTTATAAGCTCGAATGCCAGCCAAAAGGTTGGCAGTGTGAATCCACCAGCCACTCCTTGGAAAGCCTATGGGTCAGTTCTACTTTGTCCTGTAGGGTTGCTATGAGTCAGAATTGACTCGGTGGCAATGGGTTTTTTTTTTTTTTTTTTTTTTTTTTGGTTTTATTGTACGTACGCGTCATTTCTTGTACATCTGAGAAATGGTAGAGCTTTGTCCTGACATATCGTCAGTGACATGGTGATGTATTTAAAGAAAGAAGCACACTATGAAATTGTATGTAAAGTTGAATATTAGTATTTTTATCACCTTAATATGCACCAGGGTCCTTTTTAGATAACTCATTTCAGAACTGAGCCAGGAGGAATGTATACACTTCCCAGATTATTGATTGATTTTTTATAAAAGCCCATGCTGAAAGCTACCTTCCGTATGATATTGAACACTGCAAAGTTGCCTATGCCTTTCTGCACAAACATGCATTTGTATGCATTAATCCATAAAGCCAGTATCAAAATGTTTGTGAAAAATCTGCTTGACTTTCAAAAATGTGATAGGAGGCTCTATTCAGTCAAAATTTTAAGCCATTTTAGGTAAACAGCTCTTGGTGCAATATTTTTAGACATCAAGTGATATAGAATGTTTTTTGTTTTGTTTTGAAAGAGTTTTAAGTATTTCTATCTCTTTAATCTGTTATGTTTTATGATGAATATACCTGTATGGTTTATGTTAACATTCATTGTATTTCAGATATAGATCCTCACTATTTGTCTCTTTTAGAGGTATTGAAAAAGCAAAAAAAAAAAAAATTAATTTCTGTAGAGAAAGAGAGGTTTCTTAACATAGAATTTTTATAAATGACCTGCAAAGATTATTCATATCCTAATTATCCAATGTTGAAACCAGTGTAATTTTACCAATATTATCTATGAAGTAAAACATAGTAAATTTTTTTTTAATTCAATTTTGTAGTGATAACAGGTAGAGTCACCAGATTACAAAAATGTTCAATAAATTTTAGAGAGTTTTAGATGCCCTGATTCACTCAAAAAGAATGTGCAACAGCTTATACACAGATACATACAACACAGAATGATAATAAAATATGCAAATTCCTGGAAATAAGGAAAATAAATGGTGAAATTTAATGTGAAATAGAAGATAAATATACAAAATCCTTTCTGTAAGTTCTTATTCAGTGGCCAAAGGTAGGCCACAACATTGGCTCTGCGAGGCCCTAAAACCAGAAGAAATAAAGAAAAGACTCCGGCAGATTCAGCGCTAGGTTACACAGTTGTCAGCTCAGGTCCCCAGGTCACAGCATTAATTTAGTAGACACTTATTCAGGTTTTTTTTTTTTATTATTATTATTCAGGAGATGTTTCCTTCCTTCCTCCCTTCTGTCAAAACTAAGTGCTTAGAGAAACCTCTTTCTCTAGTTCTGATGAGGGAACACTTTATGATGTAGTGAACACAGTCTTCAGGAACATTCCAATTATACATACTATCAATATTTCAGAAAATAAATATCCTTATAATGCTATCTTATGTTATCAGTGAAATCCAATGTCACAGTTCCAATTCTTATGTCACAAAAATTATCATAAAATGTGACCAGAATGTTCCCAAATACATACGATCCAGTCTGACTAGTTATGATAGCCTGGTTACAATGTTTTCGGTGAAACATAATTTTATAAACATTTGATAGAGCATTCCTTTTTTTGTCCTGGGGGCATGAAGAACACTTATTAAACATAAAAAAAAATTGAAAAAATTTATATAAATATATATGCTTATAAAACATATTCAAATATTTAGTCTGATAATATTATGAATACTCATTTGCCAAGCACCCAATTTAAGAAATAAAATATTTCCATTACTTTGAAATTCCTTGCTGAATGTTCCCCATTCCATCCATTTCCTTCAGAGAGAAATTCTTTTCTGAATTTATGTTTGTTATTTCCTTGTTTTATTTACAATCACTTTAAAATTATTTTTACCCTTAATAATACATTTTTTTTATTTTTTGAACTTTATAGAAATGCAATCAATTCTATACATTTTTCTAAAATTTGTTTTATGTGCCTTACATTTTCTTCCTGAGATTAGCCACGTTATTGCGCATCCACCTTATTGCGCATAGCTGTGCTTTACTCATTTTTAATGCTGTGTAGAATTTCTTTAAATCTGGTAATTTATTTACACATTTTCCTCTTTAGGGACAATGAGTTTGTTTTCTGTTTTTGGTTAGGGCGAATCGTGCTGCCGTGAACATTCTGGTACATGTCTCCATGCATGCATGCTTCCCTTGGGTGGATGCTAAGGAAGACATTTTCTGGGTCATAGATATGCTCATCTTCAGCCTTACTAAATTATGAGAAATTTTTTTTTTTCTAAAGTGACTGTACTAACTTAAACTCAACAAGTTCACAATTGTTCCACATCCTCATCTTTACTTCTTATTTAAAAAAGTTTTCTGATATGACTATAAATGGCATTCTTTTTTAAAACAATGTTGTCTAACAGATTTGTTATTGTTGCTGGTTTACAGAAAAGCATTAGGCTTTTAAGATTTTTAATAAAACTCGGTAGAATCTCTTGTTGGAAATAATAGTTTATTTGCAGTTTTGTTTTCTATGTGAATAATTATGCCATATGTGAAAAACTGTATCTTCAAATCTTTTGCATATTGATGAAGGGGCAAAACAGAAACTGAAACCCTTTCTGTCCTATTCAAAGTTCTCGACCTTGCCACTAACACCACACTAATGCACTTTAGAAACGAGGACATAAAATACCTAACTTCTTCTAAAAGTTTATGCTCAATAATGGCTTTAAAGAAAAATTACAAAATCAAGCATGCTAGAATATTAAATCATGTCACTAATTTTTAGTAAATCTAAGTGTAGTGTAATGATATTTATGATGATTTGTTCTACAGTTCAATGATTCATTTGGAACACTCATGAAATGAATATTTTACTTGTTCTTTTCATTTTTTTTTGGCCCCTTCAAAAACTGCTAATTTGTACACAAGCCTCAGAATTAGAAAAAAAAAATAATAATATACTTTCACAATGCTTTATATTTTTTAGAGAACATTTATATCCTTTATGTTAATTGGTCTTCATATGGTTTCTGAGTACATATGTCACTATATTGTTTCATAAGTAAACAATTCAGTGATTTTCATTAAAAAATAATAGGGAAAAAATAAATGTTGGAAGCCTACAGCATATATATTCCATGTTAGCCATGTGCAATAATCACAATGTGATTAAATTATAACAGCAATTTTTTTTAAATAAAGCATTTTTATTAAAAAAAACAACAGCAACAGCATTGTTTGCTCCTCATTATGCCCCATCTCACCTTCTCCATGATGAATAATTTTAGAAACATTAGACATTACTATAAAATAAATCTCTCTCCTAAATGCATAAATAGAGTCATAACCCTGGTGGCATGGTGGTTAAGAGTTTGGCTGCTAAACAAAGGGTCAGCAGTTCAAATTCACCAGGCACTCCTTGGAAATCCTATGGGGCAGTTCCACTCCATCCTATCGGGTCATTGTGAGTTGGAATTGACTTGACGGCAATGGGTTTGGTTTTTGATCTATACCCAATAAGAGATAAGCTAGACGGTGGTATGTACTGTCGATCTAATTCCTCATAAAAACATATAAAACTGTTTTGGTCAATATATTATAGGCAATAAAAAAAATAAATCAACTGTTGATTTATTCATATTCTCTCATCTAATATTTATTGAGACACATAGGGATATTTAGCAGCAACAGATCTACTTAAGAGACATGGACCCAAATGATTCTCAGGAAAATTAATCTCATTACCTAAGCTTTCTATAGAGAGTTATCGCCATATTGTCACCGAGCTAAAGTCATTGAGCCACTTTTTGCCTCTTACGTCCCTATATCCAATCCATACAATGATTCTCTTGTCATGGCATTTTGTGTGTGCTGTTGAAAATCAATATCCTTGAATGCTGTGTCTGGTGGCAAGACTACCAACTCCTTCAGACAGGGAGGGAGAGGAGAATTAAGATATTGCATTTCAGGCATGTGTATTAACTTACCATGTAACATGGAAAAAAATAATGAGTGTAACCCTCACAATGGTAGCGTATAGGAGCTTTTAAATAGGGAGTTTAATCTCCTTTAGAGCAAAGCCACACTCTCCGTTGCCCTAGGTTTTTGGCAAGATTCCCAGAAGCTGCAGTCATTCACGAGCCACACACTCTGTTCTTAGGAAAATTGCGTTGGGATCTTCACGCAGTGCAACCAATGCTCTCATTTTGGAGGCTTCGGCTGTAAAAGATCCCCTCACACATGCATGTACACGTGCTTGGTGCTTAACTCAGCCACCACCGAAGAATGGAGCCCTACTGGGATTTGAACCTGCAGTTGCACTAAGTCCAAGTATTTCAAACTTTATGTGTGAACTATAAAACCACTCTCTCTGGCTGATTATTCTGAAATTAAAAAGTAGTTTATGTTAAGCAAGCTTGGAAAATTCCCAAATCAAATAACCTTGTCGAGAGAGGCTTGTTCTACTCTTTGGAAATACCGAAGCCACAGCTTTGCTCTACCTCGGTGCTCTTTGACTTTTGTAATGTACCCCATGTTCTCATTCACACTAAACTCTGTGTAATTTAACTGAGATTGTTTCCTTAAGTGAGGTATGCTGAGTCTGACTATAAAATACAATACAGTACATAAATATGTATTGACTTATCTGAATTCTGGAGCAATGAGAGACTAACTCTGTATTTCATTGTAGGTAAGAGCAATTCCTTTTATTACCCATTGTTTAGTAGAATAGGGCCTGAGATCGGATCTTGACTGGGTAGACTAAAATGGCTAGTGAGAACAAAATGCATATATTTTACTTATGCATTTTTTTCTGTAGCCATGTAAATTTGATTTTTATATTAAGATTCTTAATTTTAATAACTACAGAAGGCCTGCATATTTTTCATATACTCCATCTTGAAAAATAAAATTTTATATAAATTTTCTAATTTTTTAAAATACATAAAAAAATAGGACTTTAAATTTCCCTATCAGGTCAGCTTTTAGCTAAATGAAAATTCCTATCCACCGTTAAGACAGAAAAGGCAAAATGGAATATAACATCTGCCACCACCACCAACAACAACAAAAACAGAAGACAAAGTCTACTGTGCACCTTCATAACATACAATTTGGCTCATAATTGAACCGGAAATTAATAGAAAATAAGCTGGTTCATTTTAAATTTTGGCAAAAATATTTATAGCAATTAAACTAGGTAGTTATTGAGGTTGTATAATCTTCCAACACTAATAACTGGAAATCATGAGGGAAACCTACAGAGTCCAGCTTTGCATACAGAAAAGTCAGATATCCTAAAATACTGCCGTCTCTGCACACACACTGGTTGTTCTCTTAACCTCACCTAAATACTTGTAGTTCATAATGCTAAAAGGATATTTTCTTTGATACCATCTTATTAGATTCCCTCCCAGGGTGGATAATGCTTTTGTAAAACTGATTTAATTAACTCTTCCAATATTTCTGTCGTTAAAAAAAAAAAAAGTGGCAGGGAGAGGGCGAGTGGTACTCTCTTTATTTGATAGAGAAACTGAGGTAGTCAGAAAATTAACAGGCTTGCAGATGGTTTCACAGCAGGTAATGGGTGGAGCCAGATCACTTGCCTATGGCTTAAGTGTTTGATCTGTTCCCAGGAAATAACACATTTAAGTCAAGAAAACAAAATGTAAGTAAACTATAAGCAAAAATACAGCATGCTCTGGTACCTAGTTTCTCTTTTATTTATATTTTGCACATATAGATATTACTGGGATATATTTGCACTTTATATATTTAAACTGAAGGTAGCATGATTTCTCTAATATATTAGTATATTTTCCCAAACTGGAGACTTTTAAAAACAACAACGAAAACTAGAGCCAAATTCTGATCTGACTCAATTGTCCCTAGCAGAGTCGATTTGGTTATTTCCTGCTTTTTTATGATTGGCTGTGAAGCAATCAGTTAGAACATGCACATAGAGGTGAGGGGTTTCTATTAAGACATCCCCATTTTCTTTTAATAAATGTGAAAAGACTTCATGGAGACTAAATTATGTATTTTATAATTTAGATATGTTAAAATAGATTTGTCTCATTGATACTTGCAATTAAGAAACACAATAATAAAAAATCAGTTAACCGAAAAATATTGAAGGCTGTATATGTGCCAAAACATGCTATTATATACAGATGAAGGTTTTAGCACCATTTAAAATCCTACACATGATAATAAAATAGATAGTAACCTAGAATGTAGTTTATTATGTCCAGTTACGTGGACTTTTGATGAAATTTCTTTAAACATAATTTTTCAAATTGATTTAGAAAATGTATATAAACCCAGTTTTCACTAATGTTCAAATAACTTAATAGTTCAAATGTTAAAAAGACTAAATAATAAAATTTGGAGTGGCTACATTTTTTTTCATAAAAATACAACTGTTTAAAAGTTTGTTTTAGTAAAAAAATGCTAATAAGGAACAATAGCCATTTAAAGACCAGTCTTTCACTTTATAGTTCTTTTATTGAGATTTTTAAGTTATTTTATGTCATTAGAATCATTTGAGTCAGAAAATTAAACAAGATCTGTTCTTGAATTGACACTTTCTTTTAACTTTTCTCATGATTTTACATTTATTTTTCTGAAATTAGTCCACGAATGATTTAAAGCTCTTAACTCATATAAAATGAGATATTATTAATGTGATTTATTTGCTCAGCTAAACTGATTTAATATGTATTCTTATATCATTTGTACGACTGCAAATGTCTAATTAGGAAATATGTTGAAGAATGATAGTGTTAATTTTTCTGTTAAAAAATGTTGAATGTAATACAACTTTGTTAAGTGAACATTGGAAGCATTTAAACTGACTAGAATTTTCTTCTAAAACTTCATTTCTTATATTACAAAGATGACTTTGTCTTGCTCATCATTTGGCAATCATATCATTGCAAGTTAACAAGGTAATAAGTATATTTAACTGTTACTTCAAGTATGATTTAAAATTTAAAATTGCCTTAAAAGCAAGTTTTACATTTTATTTTGGCATTTTTCCGTAGCTTAATATGTATAATATTTAAGTTCAGAGCAGTTTTAACACTGGAAAAAAAGTAACATTTATAAAAATATAATTTGAAAATTTAGTGTAAACTTAGCAAAATGATAAACCTGAAATGAGATTGAAATAGAAAAAAAATGTAGTTACAAGAACAAATGGAAGCAACCTAGAGTAAGAGAATATATTCATAAATGATGTTTTAAACAAAGAAGTCATTATTAGAAAACATAAAGAAAATAATAAATCCCAAATGAAAAGTAGTTGCTAAAGAGCATATTGGCATTATAGAGAAAATAAATCTGAAAGAACAGCTCTAATCGTCATATCTATTCAGACATTTTGTGAAGTTTTGACATTGAAAAATTTACATTTTAAAAATAGAGGCAAACCTCAGTGCACAGAAAAAAAAAAAAAAAAGAGCTTACAATTGATTAGTCTATCTGACCGTGCATTTGGCATCTGTAAGGGGAATTAAGGGGGATGGATATCTAAGATGTTTTTTTATGTTAGCTTGCATTGCACAAAGAACATAATCAGTTTTCTGTTCATTTCGCATGTGCGGCAGGCAGGCATCACTGAAGACAACTGAAGCTAGAATCAGAAAGATGCCAGTGATTCCTGATACAAAGCCAAGTAAGAAAGCTCAAAGCTTATGCCGAGCTTGTGGCATGTGCCTCAAGTTAATGACCTCACTCCCTGTGGAGCTATAAACGGTAACAACAATAACAAAAAGAACATGACTGTTACAATGACATTCTTTTTCTTGGGGAAAAAAATATCGCAATTTAAAATGAATCTTTGTTTCAGAGATCATCCAAAAGACGCAGACCAAAAAAAAAAAAAAAAAAAAGAAACCTAAGCTTTTAAAGATATTCACTCAAAATAAAAGGACCATGTGTTTTGGACCTCTTTGTTATTTCCTATGACAGTTTTTTTTTTTTTTTTTTATAACATTTCTTCCTTCATGATTTAGATGCAGGTTAGCAAAAAAAAAAAAAAAAAAATTAACAGCTTGAAGAGTGCTAATTAGAACCAATTATAATTTCATTGACCTGCCACGGCTCACTATGTCCTGGTGAAAAAAAAAAAAAGATCATTTTGCTTTGTGCACATGTCTGATTGGAGAAACTTAATATTCACACATGTGCATGAACTAATCAATTAACTAGCAGTCTAGAGACGACAAATACTCTTACAATGCCTTTTGTTACTTACTAATTAATATGATTATTCAAAAATACTGTCATATTTCCAAAGGAACTTCTTAATTCGTCAAACTAGTGGCTATCTAACTGGCATATAAAATTGGTTTTCATGTCAATAAAGACTGAAAAAAGTTTCTATGTAGTCTATTCATCATGAAATTCGAAATGGCTATGCTGGCAATGAAGAAAAAAGTTCCCTCAAATCAATTCAGTTCTTGAGGAAAGTAATTCAATTTTAATGTAACCTACACTAGTTAACAAAAGGCATTTCGTGAGCTTTGGTTGAAAATGTAATACAGTAACCTAGAATTACCTTACATCTAAGTTTAGCAACTATCATTGTCATACTGTGCTGTACCTAGCTTAAAAAGTTGTCTACTCCCATCTAGTGGTCATATTCTTGAACGTTCGTTGGAAAATTAGCAGTGTGAATGGTCTGTATTAAGGCAAATGAAACTGCTGTTTTATTGTCAGAATTAAATAATTAATGCAGTTAACAACATCTGCATAGATTAAGTAATTCAGGATCATGGGTTTTGTTGATAGCAGTAATTTTAAAAGCAGCATTAAAGGGTTTTAGTCTGATTTATGGAGCGTAGCTCATGCTGCCAGATCCATGTGGAGCTCATTGACTGAAAAACTCCCAGGATCACTCAAGAGAATTGCCACAGTTCTATAGTCAACAATTTCTTATGAATATTTTATAGAAATGTCTATGTAAAAAGATAAGTCGAGTTCAAGCAATGAGGTCCTCTGTGTACAGCTGAACACCAGAATATAAAAACAGATGATTGAGCTCTTAAAATTCTTGTCAAGAAAATTAAGACTGTCAGTTTTCAAAATAAAATGCACTTTAAAATTTTTACCATGTAATCTTGATTTTTTTAATTGAAATGTAGACTAGAATAGCATTTGTTGTAGTAGTGACACCTGCTTTTCAAAAAAAAAAAAAATGAAAGCTAAAAATAAAAAGGAAATTGCATTTTGTAGTTTATCACAAGGAAGTACCTTTTTAAAATTTTAGGCTACAGAACAGCATGGTGTGTGGCTTGTTGCAAATGTAATGTAGTATTTCACACACATTGGATTGTTCTGGACCAGGTAAGGTGCCCTTATGTAAAATTCTGAAAACATCAAAAGACAACTCAGGAGTTTGCGTTAGCATGGAAGTGGGGCTGGAAAGGTTTGACAAGGTCAGGAAAACTCACTCTGCCGCAATGAACAGGATAAGGTCTTTGTAGTGTCTGTGCAATTTCTAGATGATAACCACTCACTCTGTCTGTTTCGGGGAGTAGAGATGTAGCCGATTGTGAGCTCATGACCCAGCAGAGCAGTTCTGCTTATTTTATTACCAAAACCATATTGAGCATTAATATACAAATGCTATACTGTGAAAATCTCAGGTTTGTGCCTTTAAGTGGATATGTATATTAGAGAAACTCCAAACAAAGAAATGATCGAGTTATAATCTAGCGCTGGAATTCAGGGAAAAACAAGAGAAGGCAGTGGTCAGAAAAATTTACTGAGAGTAGTAGCATTTGATCTGGAGATTAAAGAATGGGTGTAATTAGTGCAATGAGAAAAAGTCGACTGGCTTCAACATTGACAAAGGGGCAAACTTTAGCGTAAATGAGATAATTTTGAGGGAGAGCTAATAGATTATTCTCTCAAGAATGGTGAGAGTTCATACTAGGGAACTGTGGGAAAAAATAGCTAGAAAAGTAGTTTGGGGCCAGAGTAGGAAAGGTCCTAAAGGCCGTGTCACACAAGAAACCTGGAGAATCTGATGTTGGCTAAGAGCTTTTTCACTGAAGGTATGAAACTATATAGGAAAGAAATATGATCAATCAATCCTAGGAGGATGACTAGAAAGAGAAAAATATTAGTAACATGTTTACTCACATTAAAACCATATGGGTTGTGCCAGCAGTTAGTTAATTAGGATAAATTTGAAGCCTGTATTATGGAATTTACTTAGTGATTCATTCATATATGCATCAAATATTTTTTAGCACCTACTACGTTCCAGGCATTGATGTGAGTACTCACTTAAGTTTCATGCTTAAGTGCCCTTAGAAAGGATGCCTTCTATGGCGAAACAACGCATAATAATTGACAACATGAATTTTTTTTTTCATTTCCAAAAGACACAATGCGGAATAAATACTGAAATATTCTAGATGTTTTAGGACTGAATACAAATTTAATTCAAAATTTTTATGTATAATTTATAAAATTACTTTACCTTAGCCTATCTTTATTTGCTTACCTGTTAAGTAGAACCACCACCAAAAATAACAAAAGTCAGAGTGATTGTAAAAGACTGAGAAAATAAAAAGAATGATGATTATAATTCATTTTGAAAGAAACCAAATTACATTATAATGTTGGTAACAAATATCGACCTGTGATTCCCTAACTAAACAGCTAACATTTGTATATTACCTACAAAAAAGGAGAGAAAATCTTATCAAGAAAGACTTTGCAATCAATGAAAGAAAATAATGCGTAAAACTCATGAAACATAAATATGAAATTAATGCTTTTAAAAATTATACAAATGAATTTGTGTTTAATTCTTCCTGCTTAACACTGCTCCTCATTTGCTATATATCACAAAACAAAGGTGGGTAGATAGACAGGTAGGTAGACAGATATATATACAGTTACAGGGGTATCCCTGGATATAAAGCATGTTCAAAATATTGGTTTTTGCTATGTTCTTTGGAAATCTAGTTGAATTATTCAGTTCCAAATATCAAAAATATAATGGCATAGCATTTTATTCTCATAAATAAATAAACAAATGGATTCAGATGTGTAGTTAAAAAAATATTTCTTTGGGAATATTTAGGCAAATAAATATACTAAGCTAGTTACGTTTCACAGACAATATTCCAGACACAGACATTTTGAAATGGAAAATAATACCAATCACAGGTATAGATACAGATGCAGTTGTGTGCAGTTTATTAAATTTTACAAGTCTAATTTCATGTTCTAAAATAGCCCACATTCTAGATAGATATTTAAAATGGAGAGAAAATGACTTCTTGGAAAAAAAAAATATTTTACAAACATATTTGTAAAATAAAATATTAAGTGGGTTTCCCTAGGTATAATATTTTAATTTTTTCTGGCTTTGTCATCTTGCTAAGCTCCTAAAAGGCATTTTTTTTTTTTCTTTTGTGGCTCAGTCAAAAGATATAGAATGATTCAAGGATTTTGATGTACTTTTATCAAGCTACATCAAGCCTAAAATCAACTTCATCAAACAAAAGTTGTTTTTTTTTTTTTAGTTTTGTTTTCTTAGGATAAAAGAAAATCTTATGATTTAGGATTAAGAAAATAAAACAAAAACAAAACAAGAAAGTTTGCCTGTACTAGCCAGGTGAATCATCGAAGTAAGGTCCTGAATGGTGAATCATTCGGAGTGGAATTATATTTTGCTATTTCAAGCCTTATGTCTTTTTTTTTTTTTTTTTTTTAATATCGTAGCAAAGAACAAAGGCGATCAAGAGGAAAAGCAATATAGTCATTAAGTAGTAATTGGTAGAAAAGTCTATGGAGCTAAAATTAATAAAACCAGCATGATGTACATTAAGTCTGTATAAATATTTAAGGAACTACAGCCTGCTTGGAGATGTAAACCGATTAGCAAAACTACTTAATCGAGAGATGCAAATGTTTCAGGTAGATAACACAAACAGAGACTGCTTGTTGGAAATGCTATCAGTTTTCATTCTGGGAGTGCTTTGTTTCATTAAAATTTTAATTGTCAAAGTACTTTTGATGTTTTGTGTAAAAGGTTTTATGTTGCATCTAACTCAATGCAGGAAATGGAATCACAAATAAAATCGTTGCAGATGTTATTCTTTTCTTGTCAGGTCAAGTATTATAGATGCAACTCTAGCCTTTCACATTGAAATTGAATGGAAACTATGATAAAAGCAACCGAAGACTCATCCTTTGGAATTTTCCTTGCTGGTAACGTTAATACATAAAAACTTGCCTACACAAAAAGAAGTATTTAAAGGTAAAACATTTATTCTTCCTTTACAACATTTGAAATGATATATAGTTAAGGTAATTTAAAATAATTAGCAAATTATTAAAATTCTTTAATCAAGTTGGTTCTAAATGGTTCTGAAGCAAGAATTTGATGTTGAATTCATTTTCAAATACTGTAGTGTAGGAATTCAGTATCAATTTCAGTTGCTAATGCTAAATATCTGGATAAAAATTTAGAGAAAGAATTGCAATTATATGTAAAGGTAAATACATGCATGTTTAGATTTATTTAGCTAATGCAGCTGGTAATCTGCTGGTATGTTGTATTTTTATTTGGACCCTTTTATATCAAACAGCCTAGCCGTGAACTTGACAATGCTTAAAATTAACATTATATTATAAATTATATTTGCTTGTCATCAAAATGCCCGCATGAATAGGGGCATTTTTCCAATTATCTTGGCAAAACTTAATATGGAAATGTTCTGTTGTTTCAGCAATTTCATTACCATCTCACACAATTATTTAGTATTGGGTGTACTGTGAACAGATACCGTCTTGTATCAGAATTCCTTAACAAAAATCTATATTGTATTTTTATGCTGAATTCCTGTGAAAACTTTTATTCTTGCCAGTAGATCGCACCTACGCAGAATATATACTGATATCAAGGCTGCAACATCCGTGTCCCTGACTGCAGGTTTAAATTTGATTTGTAGAAACAACAAATAATACGTTCTGAAGAGGGAAAAGAATGATAGAATAGACAATAACGGTAGGTGAATAAATCAAAGCTTCCCTTCCCATTGACAGAACACGGGGGAGAAGTGCTCATGCGTGCGGGATTGTAGTCGAAAGACTTTCTCTCTGATTGATATGAGGTACTATGTGGGTCGGCAAATAAGCCATGACAATGATCCATCAAAAATACCTTGGCCCGTATATGTCAAGTATTTAAGTTTTGTTTTTTGTGTTCATGTTTCCCACATCTTCTCATTGACCAACTTCCTTAAAAAAAAAAAAAAAAAATTGACCCTTCCATGGCATTAATTTTTAGCTCATGGTAATACTCAATATTAGACTAGTTTATTGACATTTTCTATTTGAATATTCCATCCAAAACCCTTACCCTTAATACATATAGAGGATTTTGAAGATTTTTTTAAATAAAACAGTTTTGTTGATTTTTAAAGATAAATTTAAATAGGAAACTAATGAAGCATTTTAGCTTTTCTAAAACCTAAATATTGCTTCCAAACTGTATTATCATACGGATACCATGCATCATACAATATGTATATCCTGATAAATAAAAAATTGGTGAAAGAAATATATTACTTTTTGTCTACACTCAGGCTAAGAAATGCATTAATGAAAGGGTAATCATTTGTGCTTTGCATTTACACTGATGCTTCCACTAAGGCAACAGGCCTTTACTGACCATCACGGCATTTCTTGAACCACAACTCTGCCCAGTACAGAAAAACCCATTAAATCATACAAACACAAAACCCTATAGTAAATGTTTAGTAGATGTAGCTCACGGCAACCTTACATATAGCAGAGTGAAACATTGCCCAGTTCTACGCTATCTCCGTGATCTTAGTCCATTGCTGAGGCCATTGTATCAATCCACCTCATTGAAGGTATTCTTCATTTTTGCTGACACTCTGCTTTACCAAACATGTCCTTTTCGATTGCTTGATCTTTCCTGATGACATACGCAAAGTAAGCAAGACTAAGTCTCACCATTCTCACTTGTAAGAAGCATTTTGGTTGTATTTTTTCTAAGATTGACTTGTTCATTCTTCTGATGGTCCATGGTATGTATATTCAGTATTCTTCACCAACACCACAGTTCAAATGCGTCAATTCTTCTTCTGTCTTCTTTTCTTCATTGTCTAGCTTTTGCATGTGAAAGCTGGACGGTGACTAAGGAAGACTGAAGAAGAACTGACGCCTTTGAATTGTGGTGTTGGTGAAGAATACTGAACATACCATGGACTGCCAAAAGAATGAACAAATCTGTCTTGGAAGAAGTACAACCAGAATGCTCCTTAGAAGCAAGGATGGCGAGACTGCGTCTTATATACTTTGGACATGTTGTCAGGAGGGATCAGTCCCTAGAGAAGGACATCATGCTTGGTAAAGTAGAGGGTCAGTGAAAAAGAGGAAGATCCTCAATGAGATGGATTGACACAGTGGCTACAACAATGGGCTCAAGCATAGCAACAATTGTGAGGATGCTGCAGGACCAGGCAGTGTTCATTCTGTTGGGCATAGGGTCTCTGTGAGTCGGAATCGACTCTACTGCACCTAACAACAACAGTTTTGCATGTATATAAGGAGATTTAAAAAAATGGCTTGCTTTTTAAGACTTTAAAGAGATCTTTTGCAGTGGCTTTGCCCAACGCAATAGGCTGTTTGATTTTTTTATTGCTGCTTCCATGGGTGTGCATTGTTGATCCAAGTAGAATTAAAATCCATGACAATTTCAATTTATAAAAATCAACAGAACATTTGCTTTAGTTATAACCAATATCAAACCCACCGATGTCCAGTTGATTCTGACTCATAGGGACCCTATAGTACAAAGTAGAACTGCTCCATAGTTTCCAAGGCTGTAAATCTTTACAGAAGCAGACTGCCACATCTTTCTTCCTTGAAGCAACCAGTAGTATCAAACTGCTGACCTTTTCGGTTAGCAGCCAAGCCCTTTAGCCACTGCACACCTGTAGTTATAGTAACACATAAAACTCTCAGTGCAGATTGCAGTTCTGCTCCCATCTAACCTCCAGTGAAGATGCTGGCAATGAGAAGCTCCTGCACATGAGTTAGAAATAAGAAACACCTCCCTCTGCCTTCCTCTTTTTTCTATTGATTCACACAACTCAACTCTCCCAAGCTAGATGCTTTTTCCAAATTCTAAAACATAAATGGCAGCATGATAAACTTTGAAAGCAAGAACTTGATAGATAGGGCTAATGCAGGCCTAGGACCAGCTTCCTACCTTTGATGCAAAGACAGTGAGGTGATTGTCCAGTAATTCATTAAAAAATTCCACTTGTGTCAAATGCATATTTTTTGTTCTTTAATATTTGGCAGAATTATTACCCTTCTTTCGGTAGAGAAATATTTCACCTATAATTCCGGCACCATAGAAAAACAACTGGAGGTTAGGTATATTGTCTGGCATCATCACATTTTGCATGGCAGCACAATTATTGCTTCTGTAATGATAAAAAATACAGCTGAGATTTACTGAGCATTTACCATGTGACAGTCCAAATATAGAAACCAATCTCAATTCGATATGTTCTCAAGTTGAACTATAATAATAAAGTATTTCAAAAGCTATCTTTTAATTGCTTTGTTTTAAATGCTTCAATAAAGAGACAGGGGAAAAAAGCACTGCCATTTTGTGGTTTGAACAAATTAACATATCATGGATAATTTTTAAATAATTGTTACCAAAAATGTATCACTAATTAGTGTCTCTCTATTTAAGGATTTACTGCTTTAATACTCTGGAGTTACAATGTTCTTTCTGATTTTTTTAATATTAAAAAAAATTGTAATTGCCTCCCCCTTTACATTTTTTAGGAGTCCCTTGGTGGTACAAAAGGAACCCAGTAATACAGTGGTTAAGCACTTATCTGCTAACCAAAAAGTTTGCTGGTTCAAAAGTACGAGCTGCTGTGCTGGATAAAGATGTGGCATTCTGCTTCCATAAAAATTACAAGCCTTGGAAACCCTATGGTACAGTTCTACTCTGTCCTGTAGGGTCATTATTAGTTGAAATCAATTCGATGGCATCGAATTTGAGTTTCAGGTTTGGATTTTGCAAACAATTAAGCACTTGACTACTAACTGAAAGGTTGCAGGTTCAAACCCATCTAGAGGTGCTGTGAAAGAAAGGACTGGCTCTCTGCTCCTGATAATTGACAACCTTGAAAATCCTATGGAACACAGCTCTACTCTGCAACACATGGGATGGGATTGCCATGAGTCAGAATCAACTCAGCAGAGTTGGTTTGGTTTTCACATTTTCACTGAGCTCAAACCTCACTGGGAGGTCCCAAGCATATATGGAAAACAGTTTCTGCAGTCATCTCCAGCCAAGTATTGCAAAAGGATAGTAAGAGTTTTTGAAGTGAGGACCTGACCTGTGGTCAAGGGGCCACGATAAAATACATTTGATCATGAAAACTGCAATAGATAGAGCAGCCACCAAACAAAAATGGGATGTTGGACCTGAGATGAGAGGCAATATTTTGATGAGCTTTTATGATGGTATGCAACTTTGTTGGTATAAACAATGCATTTAACCTAAATTTTGTGTATCAGTAAAAAAGTGGCTTAAGACTACACTATTAAATTTGATACGATTAATTTATATTTAAAGACTTAAGATACTAAAATAATGAAAAATTGAAATTATATAATGGCAAACTTTGGAAAGTGAAATGGGTAACAAGGTAAGGGGAAATTAAATTATGTGATTTTTTCCATATTCCATAATAGATTTCCTATTGCTTCTACGTAAAGTTAATAAATAAGGGCATTCATTTTAAAATATACAAGTTAATTACATTAATCTCTGAAAAATCTGAAATAAATATATATTTGACTAAAGCCTCAGACTACCCAATATGAGCTACAAGATCTAGTGTTAGGTAAGGGTGGCTTTTGTTTCTCTGGATAAGAAAAATGAAATAAAACACTAGACACTAAGTATTTTTGACATATTTGAGGGAATTATACACCAGTGTATCAACAGCAATGACTAAATGTGGTAAAGGATTATAGAAATCAGGCCAATGTAGAAACGGCTGTGAGAATTGAAGGAGCAATGAGGTTACTTTATAAAACATTGCTTCTATCATTTTATATGATAAAAGTAAAATCTGAAAAATCATGGCAAATGTGAGTACGTGTGTGTGTGTGCGCATGTGTGTGTGTGTGTGCATGTGTGTGTGTGTGCATGCCTGTCTGGGAGTGGTGTGTGAATATGTAGCAGCTCCCAATCACACCTGGACTCTAGTGGTAATGACGAGGTGACAGGACTTGTTCTGCAGCACCCTTGAGGGCATTGGAGAATGGAAAATAATAAGCCTCTGAGAGTCTATGTCCCTTATGCAACATTTGAATCTAATACAATAAATAAGGAAGGTAAAGTCTGAGCTAGAAACAGATAACAATGTGGAAAGATGGAATGAAAAAGACGAATCTACTTCTCTAGTCTTGCATTTTGATCCGAGAATGAATTCTATTTAGGTCTAGGAATTATTAAACATAGGAATTACAATAATTTTAAGAGCTACCTGTTTCAACACTGTTTTACTATGCTATACTGTTTCCTATGAATGATTGAAATTGGCAGCATGATTCCACTGCTGTGCCTCTAATGTCATGACATGTAAGCATAGTGATCAGGAAGCATTGCTGGCACATCTTTCGTTAACACACCAGTAAACAGGTTACTATCAGACTCTGTAATTGGGCAGATGTCAGTATGAATCCTGACAAGGCTCTTACTAAGCATGAGCAAGATTGAATGTTTTGTGACTCAGTTTCCTCATCTGTAAAATGGGCCATCATTTCCTTATGCACATCAAATGAACACTGATGGAAGCTGTCTAGTATCATCCATGGAATAAAGTAAACATGCCATTAATAGAAGAGGGAGATTAAGAAGGGTGAAATGATTATAAAAGTATAATCGTAAAATGGCTTAGGGGTGGTGTCTCACCTCCTCTAACTTCACAAGGCGGAAGGAGAACCAAGATCAACAGCGCAAGGCTGACTTCCATGAGGTAGAGGACAGACAAGCCTCCTCTCCCCGCCACCTTTACCAATTCTGACACCAACCTTCCCTCCCACATCACTCTGTACTGGGTTTGATAATTCATTTCAATGGCCACGCAGAACTCTCAGACCATACTCATGATTATGGGGTTTACTAGGGAAGTAACAGTTATCATTCAGGCTTAGGATACAGCTCTTCCATCAAGTCAGTCTCTCCCCAGCTCTGCTCACAGGCACGCCTCTCTCTAACCCTTGGCCTCTGCCCCAAGGCATGCAGCTTTCTTTCTCCATTGGCCAGGAAGCCCAATGCACAGTTTCCTGCAGCCAGGTCTCTCCTGCCACTGCTTCTCACTGTCTTCAAAGTTATAGCTCTCTCTCTCTCTCTCTCTGTTATTCTCTCTCTCTCTCTCTTTCTCTCTAGGTCTCCTGCTTCCAGGAACTTCTTAGCACAGGGATCCCAGGTCCAAAGGATGTGTTCTCTGCTCCTGGCTGTTCTTCCTCGGTGGTGGTAGGTTCCTCCTCCTTGCTCTGGAATTGGATCTCTTTTAAGGCAAAACTGACCAATCCCTTTGGTAGGCCACAATTACCCTATCAAACAGTTCTGCCCAGTCACCTGCGTGGGAGTTATAAGACCATGGCTAGAAAGGACACAACAGAAGTAATTAATCACACTGCAGTAATAATAGTAATAAATAACTTGAATACACACACACACATACAAACATAATTTTAACTTTATTTTTCTATAATTGCAGCCAGTGATTGTTAAGGTTGTGTGTCAAATTCTCTGGGCCATGATCCTCAGTGGTTTGAAAGTTATGATACAGTTTGTTTTTTTAATGATGTAATCACCTCCATAATGAGATCTGATATGATGTGATTACTTTTATGATGAGATCTATTGTGAGTAGCCAACCAGTTGAAAGAGAATTTCCTTGAGGGTGTGGCCTGCATCCAATATAGATGGACTTTCTAGCAAGTCTCACTGGCTTTTCCTCACTCTGGATCCTCCTGCTGGAGCCTGTACCCCTGACTTCCGTTTCTTGGGACATGAGCTAGCAGCTCACCTGCTGTCTTCCCTGCTGATCTTGGAGTTTGCTGGCCTCCACAGCCCTTGAGTCAGAGGCCTGCTATCTGACCTTCTGATTTTTTGTGTGCCAGCACCTGCAGCTACGTGAGTCAGGAGAAGCCTGCTGCGTGACTCACAGACTTGGGACTTTCTAGCCTCTACAACTGTGTGAGCCATCCCCTTTATATAAATCTCTCTATATGTAGGTATTTATATGCTTTACTGATTTTGCTTATCTAGAGAGCCCAGCCTAAGATACAGCGATTCTCAAGTCTTTCCCAGACAAGTCTTCTCTTTTTTCAGAAGCCGTGTCCAAAATCACAGGCTCTTAGAGCCCCGTTATACTTGTGTGATCTGTACAAAGTACCTACTTGTATAAGGCCTCACTGTTCCCATGTTTGAAATGGGCATACTGATGATATTTAGCTTTTAAAGTTGTGAGAATTGGTTCAATATACACATGGCTAGTGCTCAGACAGGACCTAGTATAAATTAAGTGCTTTGTAAATGTTATGTGTTGTTCCTCCTCTTAATATTTTACCCCCAAATATTCATTTTAAGAACACAAACCCCTAGTATCTATAAGATAAAACAATAAAATGGAAGAAAATAAAGGGAACGCAAACTAATAGATTTGATTTGGAAGGTAGTATTTCAAATTTGCTTTTCTTTCAATTTTGGGTCTATAACTGTTCTTCCTAACATGCACCAAATCATTTGAATAAAAATAATAGTGACATCAGTATTACTTATTGAGTTTTTACATCTAGGCATTTAATAGAGTGCTTTATTCGATTTATCTGATTTCATACTAACAACATTTTAAGTAGGGACAGTAATTTTCCTAATATTGCTTAAAAGCAAAATTGAAGTCAAAGAAATTAAATAATTTTCCCAAGGGTGTAGAGCTAGTAAGCTAACAAAACTGATACTCAGAGTTAAAATTAAACACCCTTAGTTTACTTATATGAGCACCTAGTCAACCAATCCCAAAAGATCTCCATTTTCCAAGTGATGATAAATAAACAAATAGTCAATGTCCAACTAGGGGCAGTTTAAGAATTGTTTAGATGAGTCTGAGAAACTGTTTTGCTTGTCCTCCTCTTCATAGATCAATGATATATTTAGTAGTTAGCCAGAAAAAGGCCTTAAGCTATCTAAAACATGATTTAGATTCCTACCAAGGGGGTTGTAAATTTTTTACTATCTCTACTAAATTGACTAAGTCCCAAATAAATGCACTAATTTTACAGAAAGTTATCAAAACTAGTAGAATTCCACAAGCACTGAACATGTTCCATAACATTGCAATTACATACTTCAGTTAAGTTCTAAATAAGTGGCTTAGTACAATATTACCATCTCATTTGCTTTTTCTTTTACAATTACTTCAAAGAGAAGCTCTGGATTTTAGCTCTAAGCTTGGAGGAAGCTTAACTTGGCCACTTAAAATAAACCATTATACAATAGGTGTCATAGGGGTCCACTTCCCAGAAGCCCAGTGATAGGGAAACCACAAACCATTCAAATAGCTAAAAAGGAAAAGTCCTTCTCTCTGCCTTTCTCTTGTTTTTCACTTGCACTTTCTTTGAACCATTCCCCACATCATCTCATTGTGATCAATTATTCATATCCATAGATGTGAGAGACTATGGGAAATATTTCCAATGTTGTTTGTTATTGTTGTTAGATACTATAGAGTCGATTCCAACTTATGGAGGCCCCATGTGTTCAGAGTGGATCTGCTCCACTGAGTTTTCAAAGCTGTGAACTTTTGAAAGCGGATCACAAGGCCTGCCTTCTGAGGGGCCTCTGGATGGATTTGGACTGCTAACATTTTAGCTAGTAGTTGAGCCCTTAAGTGTTTGCTGTACCCAGGATATCTTTTCCCTCCATAATTATGTCCCATTGTATGCTCTAACAAAACTTTAAATGTATCTATCAAAGGCAAATACTAATTCTCGTGAGAATCATAAGTAATAATAATAGCAAAAGCTAATGTTTATTGAAGGCTCACTGAATGTCAGATAATTCCCTAAAAACATTTCATTAACTTATTTCTATTAAGTGAGGTTTATTGAAGTACAACTTTCATACAGTAAAATATGCGTTTTAGATGCAGTGCAATGAGTTTTGTCAAATCGTCACAATTAAGACATAGACTATATCCATCACTCCCAGTTCTCTTGTGCCCCTTTGTGGTCGATTCCTCCTCCTCCCCACAATCCCTTTCAACTTTTAATCTGACATCTGCTCTATTATTTTGTTTTCTCCCATTTTAAAGTAAGAAAACTGACTTTCCAAAAGTCAAATAATTAGTAAGTGGCAGGTAAATAAAAAAATATTGACTTTAACCTAATGAGTAGCAGAACCCATATTCAATCCCTTGTCTGGCTCTGCAATTCTTGTTCCTAGCTACTTTATGCTTCTGTGTCTTCATTGTATAATTTTCCCCATTAATTCATCAATAGCCTCAAAGAACCCTGTTATAAAAAATAAAAAAAAAAAAAATTTTTTTTTTTTTTTTTTAGGTTAGATTATTTCCAAAAAAAAATACATACTGGCCCATATGCCTTGGATGTGATCCTCTTTGGTAATTGGATTTTCTTTGTTATGTTAATTGGATCATAGCACTCAGATATGGTGTATCCTCAGCCTAATCACTTTTGAGTTATAAAAAGAGCAGAATAAACGAAGAGACACACACAGGGGAAAGATGCCATATAAAAACAGACGCACATAGCGGATGCATCGACAAGCCCAGCAACTCCAAGGATTGTCAGCTATTACAAGCTGAAACAGATAAAGCAGGACCTCCTTCTAGAGCCATGCCCTCAATTCAGACTTTAATGGGTTGAACTGTGAGAAAATAAATTTCTGTTCCTTGAAGTCATCCACTTGGTATTTTTTGTTACCCAAAAAAAAAAAAAAAAAAAAATTTTTAGGTACTTTTTTTTTTAAGACAAACATTTTACTATCTTGTTTTATTCTTAAATCAATAAAATTGAAAACAAGAAGTTGTCTCATAATAGTATAAGGAGAAGTAAAACATAATAATAAAGCATTAACCTACCTATTGGTAACATTATACTAACAGCAACAACAACAAAAAAGATCCTGAATCTTAACATGGCAAAATCATTTTTGAGATATAAATTTTGTTTCCTCTGTATTTTCCCATCATCCTGTTCAAGAGGGGATATTCTAAGCAGACTGATTGAAATTTCATGCCTCAGGATGTTTTGCAGGAGGAATTGCAGAGAGTCAGAAGCTTTAGAAACTGGAGACTCAGAAGAGATTATGCTAGGTGTCTGGGGAGGTGAAAGGGAAGCACTTTAGGGGCAATGTGAGAGAAAGGAGGTCTTTTTCCAAATGGAAAGAAGATAGACGTTGTGGAGCCCTAGAGTAGATGAGATGTGTGCTCACTTAGCAAGATTTAATGGATCATCATGAAAGTTTACAAGTTTGAATGGTTTAATGGTTCATTAAGGAAACACAATATTTGACACTGGGGTTTCCAATAATATCCAGGCATCAAGAGTGATGCAGAAGTAGACAAACTGACAAATTATAAATGGCCATACAAACTCAGAATTGGGGTTCTTTTGGTAATCCTATAAAAAAAAATCCTATGGGCTGGTAAAAAGACCCTGATCCATAGGGAGAAAATGCAGAGCAGAATTTAAAATTCTAATGGAATACAAACTTTCTGGAACCATGGAAGACAGATGAACCCCTAAAATTATTTCCCTGTGATAATCTTCAAACCTTAAACAAAAAATATTCCCTTAAATCGTCTTAAAACCAAACAGTAGTTTAGCTTAACTAGTAAAGAATGTCTGCCTTGAGCATTATGCCTTTTTAAAGTCTCTCTGTATGGAATGAAATTGACAGTAGCAACTCAAATGACTAGACAGAAAATTTAGGAAAAAGTGAGTTTATGTTAATTGGGGTGGAACAACTCAGAAAAGGAGGGTAAGAATGGTTATACAACTGGAAGAATGTAATTAATGACACTGAATTGTACAGATGTATGCTTTGCTGTGTATAGTCCCCACAACAACAAAAATAAATTATTAAAAAAAGATGTAATGGATATTGATGCTTACTCAGTACCATGCATACATTAACATATGGAAATCTCTAAATAGCCTTATGATATTATTGTTAACACCATGTCCCCACTGACAGAAATAATGAAAAAAAAAAAATAGTTCTTAGCCCAAGGTCATATAAGTACTTAAGTGTCAGATGCATCATTTAACCCTGAGCAGTCAGGATTCTAGCCTAAAATCTTATTCTACACTACCTAAGTCTGTCTAAGGTTCGGGGGTGAACTAATATCAGCCAAGATTGAATTTTTAGATAATGCAGTTATGTGTGGTCAGAATTTGATTTCAGTAGAAAATATGAATAGAAAAAAGTAGTATTTCTTATGTTACTGAGTATGTAGACATAAATATATCCGCAGTACCTTATAGAATGAAATTTTAGATGCCCTTAACCCTGTGTGTGGCAGCTCTACTCTGTCCTATAGTGTCACCATGAGTCAAAATTAACTCCACAGCAATTTTTTTTTTTTTTTAAGGACCAGTCAATTATTTCTATGGAAGTTTCTGAAGTTATTAAAAATGATCACTTGATAATTTGAACATAAACTTTGCTTCTTCTCTCAATAGTCAATACTGCTAAAGAATCATTAAAATTCCATTGTTTCTTATTCAAAATTACGAGCCCAATGACTATAATAATGTGTTATATAATTTGAACAAACATTGCTTCAACAGCCTGGGGTTGGTAATTTGGGTGTTCCACACATCCCGTTTTGCCTCTTTCTGAGAATGACCATCAATATGATTCACTGTATTTTATTTATCCTCTCCTGGTTTTTCTGATAAAATAATATCTTTTTTCTGCAATTACGAAATAGCTTTTAATCCGTTCTTGCGATGAGGAATTTACTGATTTATTTGTTCTCCAATAATCCAACAAACCTATGTAGAAAATGTACAATGTCACTGACATGCTTGGGTATTGGAAACAAAAAGAAGAATGAGGCATATTTTCTACTTTTAAGAGGTTAGTGTTTTTCTGGGGTAGATAACTAATTTTAAAGGTAATTAAAATTAAGAAAAATTATAGAACCCATCTACTCCTTTGACAAATATGTATTCACTCATTATTTACTATGTATTGTTCTAGGGTCTTGGGAATATAAAATATACAGATAGATAGATAGACAGGTGGAGGTTGATGAACCAATATCCAATCAAGTTGTCATTGTGTCAATTCTGACTCATGACAACCCCATATGTTACAAAAGGCTTTCAGTGGTTGTGATTTTTCAGAAGTAGATCACCAGGCCTTTCTTTTAAGACACCTCTGGGTGGATTCAAACCACCAAAATTTGTTTAGTAGCAGAGCACTTAACCATTTGCTGGATAGATAGATAAACGCATGGATAGAGAGATAGAAATATAGGTAGATGATAGATATAAATGAAAACAAGCCCTACATTCATTGGCCTTTATTTGAGGGATGATCACCAAGAAACAAATATCAGATAATTATAAGTGTCATGAAGAAAATTAAATCTTGAGGGAGTAGTCGGAGTAGCTAGGAAGGTCTTACTGATAATGTAGCTGTAAGGAAAGAGTTAATGCAGCAGGTCAGTGCTTTCACATCTCCAGGGGAAGCTGAAACCAGGATCTACTCTTGACCACTCCCTGGGAACTTGGCCCTCAGAATGTTCTTTATGTTACTGATTGAGGATGTTGTTTTGCATCCCTTGAGTAAGGGGGCATGCTCCATATACAAGTTTTTAAGAGTTCTGAGAATTGTTTTGTGTGCGTATCCAGATTGATGGCATACCTATTTTGATTGTTGGTGCATTAAGTTTCAGTAACCATATTACATGACCAGCCCTACATAAAAGCTTCGACCCCTAAGACTCAAACGAGCTTTCCTTGGCAGAGAAGCTTCACATGTATACCTGGCTATGTTTAGTGAAGGATCATGGTATTTTGAAAATGTTCCTATAGATGACACATTTGGTGTCTGGGCAGTGAGTGAGAGGGGACACATCCAGCTCACCCTACCTTCTGTAGGAATTGGTAATCACCTGAAGTTCTTTCTGCCATGCTGGTTATGCTACCTCCATGTTGGTTTCAAGTGACCATGCCCGTTCATGCCAGGCACAGTTGAATAGCCTGGTGTAGATATTGGCTCCAGATTGGTTCCTTTTCCTGAGAATTAGAATTTAGGACAGAGAGAGTCTCATTAATAAGTTTTGATGAATAGAAGTAGAACATTTGAATTGCAGAAAGTGAGAAGAAGGAAGTAGATACAAAAAAGCAGGGATGAGTAATTAATTGGCTCCAGCTTCTGAAGCCCAAAAAGAGAGAGAGGGTAGTTCTAGTCCTTTGTGAGACTCAGCAGTACTCCTGGCCTTGGATCCTGTGACAATTCTGATTCATTTCAATAATTTCCTAGCTAGTTTAAATGGATTTCATTTCCTTAAAACTTAAAACACCTCTTCCAAGTGTATATGAGACCTTCCAGTGACATTTGAGAGCTGTTGTCTATCATTACTTCTCAATCAAATCACCTGGAGAACTGTTAAAATGCAGGTCTGGCTTAATCATTATCATCTGCATTTTTCTCAGATCCACAGGGGTGCCAATGCTGCTGTTTCATGGACCCCACTCTGGAGGGATCTAGAATTCGATTTATAGCAGAGTGAGTGTAAGTAGCTACCAGTGAGATTTAAAATTAGTTTGTACTCAATTTCTGAATGACTATATTCCATGCCAAAAAGGTTGCACATTATCCTATAGGAAAAGGGATAACACAAATGGATTAAAAAAACAAACAAATAAAGCAAGCAAAAACAAACAAACACAATCCCAGAAAGATAACCCTAATTGTACAGTGGCAAATGAATGGGATGGAGGAGAAACAGAGAAAAAGAGACCAGATAGGAAAATGTTGTACATGGAATTTTTGGAAAAGACTTGTCATGCTTTATAAAAAAATAAAGTTTGTATAACTTCTTTTAAATTTCAGACTGAACACAAGTTATACATTTATTTCTGATACTCAACAACATCCACAGGGTGTGTGTCTTTGAATTTTTTCCAGGTTTGGTTAATTACATACCTCACTTGCTTATATTTGATTGTGTGAGCATTCTTGTGTCTACAAGTGGTTCCAATCAGCTTCACTGTGCATGGGGAGAAAAACTTTATAATTAACAAGAGTCTTTGTACAATCATCAGAGTTTAGAATTGTAATTCATCTTACATACCTAATTATTTCTCACCCACTTGAACTTTCATTTTCGATACAGAATAATAAGTTATAAAATGTTCAAAATAATTTAAACTCTTTTTTAATAAAACAATTTAAGAATGAATAGAAAAGTCAATAAATTATTTCAAATGATAAGCCTATGCTTTTCCATAATGATTGATTAGAAGATAAAATTTTAACTTATTAATTCGTTCAAATTTATTCTTTTATTATATTTCTAGAAGCATTTTGATGTGAATACAATCTTCTTAAGTGTTGCACATGATGTACCTTAGCTGAAAGCAGCAAGTTTATAATATACAATTCTACTTAAGCTCAAGGTGTTTTCAGGCATTTCTTCTAGACAGCCAGGGTATGGAAACATGAACAAAGTATATAACACAGCTCAATAGTGTAGAGAAACTCTCTGGAGCTATAAAGCCCAAAAATCAAATAATGACTCCATCTCCAAGGCTTAGTGTTATCACATATGAATTGGGGTAGTAATTCCTATTTCACAGAGTTATTGAGAATTAAATGAGGCAATATATGCAAAGATCCTTGGGCATTGTATATCCTGAATGCATAACTGCTGTCACTATAATGCTTTTATAAATGAACTTAATATTCACTGGAAGAGGTTTTCCCACTAAAGATACTAACATAATGTAATACATTCATGTGACTTGAAATTTTCACTTTATTTCAAATTGCTTAATTTGATGAACTAAAACTACTTAGATGGGTCAAGAGAATGCAAAAGTTGACTTTTGGAGAAGAGTTAGCTCAAGTTAACTAATTAGGACTAATGATTTTCAGCTGAATCTGAGTCTACTGGATCAATGATTCTCAAAACAGATTTTTGTCCCCCCTTCTCCAAAAATTATCAGTCGTAGGTCCGAGGTGGTACCTGGAATCTGCACTTTTAATGAATACATCAAGTGGGTTCTGAGGTGGGTCACCTGCAGACCCTGCTACCTGAGTCTGTGATCCACTTGAGAACTAATGTCAAGTCTGGTTCACATTCTCTCACTCAGTGCCTGAGTCTGTACCTAATGTACACTAAACATTCAATAAAAAATTGTGAAAAATATAATAAATGACTAACTGAACAAAAACAAGCTAATTGATCTTCTTACTATTTTTGTAAGTATTTTTTTTGAGTGTTGTACACAATTTTAACTTTTAATCCGATTTGTGAGAGTGGACTTATATTCAAATTAATTCATGTGATCTACGGTTGAAGAAAATGGAGATAAAACAAAAATTAATTTACTTCAAAATATTAAAAGGCTTGAATGGGCTTACATATATTTATACTCATTTTCAGGCTCTTTCCAAAACATTTGAAATATCGAGATCTGAAATTTGAAACCACCCAGTTCCAATGTGTGACTCTACAGTCACTTTCACCCTGAAAATCATCTTTACTTTCCAACTGATAAAATACCAAAGGCGATTCTTTTGTTTCCCTGTAGCCAGTAAATTTTAAGCAGAAAAAGAATAAACGAGTCTGCCTGAATGTAGACAAAGTGTGTAATCCAATAGCCAGGTATAAGAAGGAACTACCAGCTAAGCAAGCAATTAATCAAGATACCAATAAGAGACAAGATTAAAATAGAAAATGAGCCAGAAAATAAATTAGATATAGCTATATCAAAGTTTTGCTTTAGCTGAATAAATGTTCTGTTTTTTGCTGAAAGTAATCAATATCAGACTTGAAGGCAACATTAAATTTGTGAATTTTAACTTTAAAATAGGATATTTTATTTAAAGAACATCTTAAAAATCTATCAAAAACTCTAAATTTGAAATTACATGTTGGAAAGAACTCTAAAACTAGCCCCAAGGATGCTTGTACTGTGAACTTGGACAAATAGTTATATACCAAAGCCTTGATTTTCTCCCCCTATATAAAGCACAAGGGGCCCTGGTGGCACAGTAGTTAAAGTGCTCAGCTACTAACTGAAAGGCTGGCAGTTCAAAACCACCAAGCCGCTCTACAGAAGAGATGTGGCAATCTGCTTTGGTAAAGATTTACAGGCTTGGAAAAGCACTATGGGGCAGTTCTACACATTAAGCCACTATGAGTCGGAACAGACTTGAAGGCAATGGATTTGCTCTTTTTGGTTTTGATTTACCTCACAATGTTATTTTGATAACAAGTGGAAAAATACATCTGTGAGTGTGCATGAGAAATGATACACCAATAGATAAGTCCTATGTGTTATTTTTATATTTTCAAATACTATCATAAATTTAATGATTCATAATACACAGTTCTTCATATTATTTTTAAGATTTGCTTTGGCCTATGGTCCCATATTGTTAATTAGGTCCTTTGGAGAAATATGACCTAGATGTAAAAAAGCTTAACACATTTTCGAGGATGTATCTTGAATTAAAGAATAAAACTTGATGAATAAAAATAGAAAGTTGAACGTGCATCAGTTTTAAGAGGAGCTTAATTAAGGTCCAAAGAGACCTCCAGTCACTATGATAACTTTTGAAGTCATCGAGGTAAAACTTCAACAATTATTAGATTTTAGCAGCGGCTACTTTTTTTCTACTGGGTAGCACAAATGATTTGTGCTCATCTTTTTTTTTTTTTTTTTACTTACCTAAACCCTAGTGGCATAGTCCTTAAGTGTTACAGCTGCTAACCAAAGGGTCAGCAGTTCTAATCCACCAGGCGCTCCTTGGAAACTCTATGGGGCAGTTCTACTCCGTCCTATAGGGTTGCTATGAGTTGGAATCGACTCGACGGCACTGGGTTTTGGTTTTGGTTTTTGGTTACTAACCTAAAATGAACCCTCATAGTGCAGTGGTTAAAGCACTCAGCTGCTAACTAAAAGGTCAATGGTTCGAATCCACCAGCAGCTCCATGGAAGAAAGATGTGGCAGTCTGCTTCTGTAAAGATTTACAGTTTTCAATACCCTATGGAGTCACTATGCGTTGGAATCGACTCGATGGCAGTAGATTTGAGTTTGGAGTATTAACCTAAAGTTTGGTGGTTCTAACCCACCCAGTGACACTGCTGAAGAAAGACCTGGAGATCTACATCCAAGAAAAAATTACAGCCAATATAATCCTATGGAGTAGTACTACTCTCTAACACCTGAGGTTGGCCCAAGTTGGAATCAATTCAACAGCCATGAGTTTGTTTGTTTGTTTGTTTTTTACATGGCTATTTGTCAAATTAAATTTTGGCCTTTTCATTCTATTTAAATATGTAATATTTATTAAAATTTTAATTAAAGTCTTATGTATAAGCTATTTCTCCAGAATAGTACCACAGGGATAGAATAATATATGCCTTCTCCTGAGAAAACCAATACAAATATTGTTATAATGCCTTATTTCTTCAAATAAATAGTACAATTTTCAACTTTGAAATAAGTAATCCCAAAGGGATGGCTGACTACTTACAGGTGTCTGAAAAGTCCTAGATTTGGCTTAAATCCAGTGATATTTGCCTAGCCAAGCTTGCAGGTGTTATTTTACACCACGTGCATGAAACTACGGGTATATGTCAAAATCCATTTTTTATCTTAGTATCTGAAATCACTTGGAATCATCTTCACGACTACAAGGCTCTGATTCCCCACCAGTTCATGCTGCCTTATATGAGATGACACCAGCTTTAAAAGAAACGCATGTCTTTCCATAAGTGAAAAATTCATCGACAGAAGTTTCGTAGACAAGTATTGTCTTCCATGAAAGATGTAAAGGCTCACTAAGATTACGAGTGAGAGTGAAGGATAAAGTTAAGAAACTGTACAATTACAAGCAATAAAGGCCCAGATGAAATTAAGTGTTAATGAGTCTGGCCTTAATTGAGTTTTACTCCC
This sequence comes from Elephas maximus indicus, assembly GCF_024166365.1. NCBI lineage: Eukaryota > Metazoa > Chordata > Mammalia > Proboscidea > Elephantidae > Elephas > Elephas maximus. The sequence goes on from NC_064819.1 coordinate 159,484,196, forward strand.
ACTGCTAAACCCTTTAGTAAAATATATTATCACATCATTTCTTTTATGATGCATTAAAATCTGTACTCTATTACAACATTAGTTATGATACTTAAAAGAATACAACTTGCTTCATTTCACAGTATTGTTTAGCTGTCAAACACATTAGCATAGCATTGCAGTTGTTTGTCAGAACTCCTCAACCTGGGAAATAAGAGTTCATTTAGCTCTCATATTCACAGAAATTGCCTTTTCTAATGCAAGATTTATTTGATTTTAATTTGAGATCCTTGGTGAATTTCCTGGTAGGCCTGCAATTCCACATTGGAGTGCTCCATTTACATTGTGCCTGAAAGACGGATTCAAAAGAGGTCCTGTCTGTCCAGAGTGCCCGATTTCAGTGAATCCTTAGCACCTATTACTGAATTCTAATGACCGCGGTGATGGATTGGGTGTAACGGTATGTCGGAAGGGGGCAATTAATCCTCTACACTTGACTTTTTTTGAAGTACATCTATATGGGGTTCAACGCAGTCCCAAAAGTCCACGAGGTATTACAATAAGATCAAAGACCAAAGAACAAAATACTGCACTCCTCTACTGTTTTGTGGCAAAATAGCTTCAAGTCAGAATATCAAAGGTGATATGTCGGCTGAGAATCTTCTTAGGTTCTATATAGGTAATACTGCAATATAAACATATTCTATAAACATCTTTCATTTGAACATATTTATCGTAAATTAAAATTTTATTTTGGCCTCCCCTTGTAATATGTAAGGGCGTTTTTGCAGCTTGGAGCTTTAGAATCAAAACTCTGAGCAGCGCTTCTGTATTCACAAGTTCTGTGATTGCTATTTACTAGCTTTAGAAATCTGGCAGGATTCCTCAGTACTAACACTGTGCCCTGCACGTGGTTAAATAATCACAGTGTGAAAGAATACATGTAGAGATACATTACATAGGCATGTATGCATGCATGCATAAATTAATGAATGAATAAACGGGCCCAAACATGTCTAATCTTGCTAAATGTCAGTTTATCTAAAAATAGATAAATGTGGTCCCTCAATGGAAGCATTCTTAAAACAGAAGAAATAATGTATGTAAAAAATCTGGAATGAAACAGAAACAAAAAGAATATGAAATAGAATTCTACTACACTCCTATTACCACCTGACTAGCTAACAGATTCACATTAATTGTTGATCAAAATGTTCTCCAAAAAATAACAATGGCTCTGTGTAAAATTATGTTTGTATGTATCCACTAAACCATATCTAATATTATCCACTAAACCATATCTAATATAATCCACTAAACCATATCTAATACAATCTCTTAATTCTGTCACTGTCTACATGTAATAACTTTCATGGAATGAAAAATACTAGCTGTGTACTGACCAATGTATTTGAGAAATTGCTGACCATCACACAGCCTCCCTGTTCTACTCATTCTGTTTCTTCTAACGTTGATCTTTTCACCTTTCAGAGACCATGGTGAAAAGTCAAAAGTTCTCCTGAAACACTGAGCTACACTTCTGGGGTAAAACATACAGTCATCTGACAAAAGGGATAGATTCTGTTAATTTTGCTGACATGCTGGCACAAACTGGGCCAGCGTATAATGTCACATACCAAAGTAGATATATTTTGTGAGGTGTCATGAAATGTGCAGTCATCAGGGATTAGATTGCACTCCTTCTTGGGGATCACGCTTTGTTTCCTTTGGGGAGGGCTTAAAACCTATATTAGCCTACTTCATGGTTGTGTTTTTCAAACATGATTGAGAGATTAGAAAGATGCCTTATAAAAATTAAAAAACAGTAATATTATTACATCCACTAATGACTTGGAATTCACACTAGTCCTTAACAGAGATTATGAGGCATTTCTTGTGCTGTTAACTGCAATAAAGCTAAATGAAATGATTATGAGGTACAGCTAATGATTCAGCTGACTTTGACAATATGGGTGTGATTTTCACTTACGTTTAATATCTTTAATTTAGCCAATTTTACTCAGCCCAAAAGCACGTGAAGACTCTAAATGAAAAAAACATATATTTCAGTTTTCAACTCTTTGAGTAACAGATGAGGAAATTTAAAGGAATTGCTTAAGAAAGAACCCATCATTGTGTTTCCCCTTAGTGCTAAGGAACACCACATATTGCTCTTGTACAAAAAAATAAGAAGAAAAAGAAAACTTAGATTCAATTTATTTCAACTCACTTTCTCACTTGGGAATTTTTAACTGCTTTTATTAAATTTGAGATACACAGTTTTTTTTTTTTTTCAGGTGTTAAAAATGAAAAATATATTTTGGAGTTAATGTTTATTTAAAGAAATTGTATAAAATTAAATGTGATATAATTTAATTGGCAATTGATATACATACTTTTTTTCTTTTAAAGCCAATTCCCTGCTTGTAAACAGCACTAGATTGGGAACAATGCTGTCATGACTCTTTTGTTCACAGGAGTGACAGAGCATGGGCTGCAGAAGTAAAAGTTTCCCCCGTCCAGCCTTATAATGTGGCTCAGGTGTGAATGAGTAGGTTAATCATGTGAAAACATAGTTCAGTTGTGAATCAATCTCTGGCTGAGCCTGCTTGACTAGATATCAGAGGTGAAGGCTTTTGACAACATGTTTTTTCTTAACTGACTGAAGATGGAAAAGAAAGTTGTTAAACCTATCCTCATTCCGATCACCGACTTCCATATTACATTCCTAAAAATTATTATAAAACCAGAAATGACTCCAAGAAAATTAAGGGAACACATTTCACACTGTCATCTGATATTTTCTGTTCAGCTGCTCTTCATCTGTCTTGCTCTAAGCCTTAGTGCTCAGAACCAAAATTCACTGGACAATTTCAAACCATATTGCTTCTTTTAGATCTGGGCCATACTGAGTATGATCTTTCTCAAATTTAAAATCCTTTGAAGGTTGAATAATGATAAAATCCTGAAAAGAGATTTAAAGAAGTCCCTTCATCAATTTTTTGTTGCCTTCATATTCAGGTAGAATAACATCAACCTCCTAAGTTCCTACCCTATGAACAGTATTTCATTTGTTATTTAGATTCTGACATTTTCTATTCTCAGCACATATTTTACCATGCCCTTCGTCTCACAAAGGGCTCATAATATCTATATACATTCAAGGCACATCTTTTTCATCTTTGTATTTTTCACATGGCAGTTGAATATCATTTTCCTATTATTAAAGACCAGTTCATCTGTCATTTATTCTATGAAGGCTTATCTTATGTTAAGGAACATCTAAGTCAACTCAGGCACTTTGATCTACAACAAACCAGAATGTTCCCTCAAAGGCTAAGAAGGAACTAGTAGTGAGAATATTCTGAAAAGGAAAAACAACAGATTATAGTAGAAAAGGAAGTAAGGTATTGGAAGCTAATGATTGAAAGAATATCATTAGCTGTGAGGGACATAGAGTGAAATGAAAATATCAGTATGTAGATGTAGTTTGGAAATGTCATTATATGACATAAGATTATGGGAGTAAGAAGTCATTTAGGGGCAGTAATAGAAGGAGCAGTGGTTCAAAGGAAAAGACAGAAGATATAAGAATTGTTCTCTATCGTTTTGTAATTCAATCTTTAACGTTAAAGGTTAAACAAAAGAAAAAAACAAAATAAATGGTCTGGATGCCATTTGTTAAAGACTGTAGTGAATAATCAGCATTTACCCCATTTAAGCTAGCTTTGTAAACAATATATCTGCTGTCACATAACTTAGTTACTAAAAGTGATTATTGTAATATTCATAAAATAGTGTAAAGAAAGAATAATAATAAAGTTTTCAAATTGCTTTTATTTTTAGCACCCTTTGTTTTCACAGAACCCTAGTGGCTCAATGGTTAAGAGCTAAGGCTACTAACCAAAAGGTTGGCACTTCAAATCTGCCAGCAGCTCCTTGGAAACCCTATGGGGCAATTCTTCTCTTTCTGAGTTGAGATCGCCTTAATGACAATGGGTTTGTTTTTTTTTCCCCCCATATCTATACAGTATGGTCATACATACATAGACTTCCCAGAATCTTCAGAGTCTTTTATCTTTCTGTATCTCTTATGAATCAAATCCTCTCTGGTTAAAAAATTGAAAGGTCAGTAATATGATATATGACAAAAACTTGGCTGACAGTTAAATTCAGCTTATTACTCATCTATCTATTGACAAAGAAAACCACGAACCTTATTCATCAACACCCATAATGAGAAAATAGAAAGGTATTAGAATTGCATTGACAAAACCCATAAAGAAAAGTTATACCAAAATATATGTAGGCTGTTGTCATGGACTGAGTTACGTGCCCCCCCAAAATGTGTGTAGGTTAGGCCATGATTCCCGCTATTCTGTGGTTGTCCTCTATTTTATGATTGTAAATTTATGTTGAGAGGATTAGAGTGGGATTGTAACAGCACCCTTACTCAGGTCACCTCCCTGATTCAAGGTAAAGAGGTGTGGCCTGCACCACCTTTTATCTTTCAAGAGATAAAAGGAAAGGGAAGCAAGCAGAGAGTGGGGGACCTCATACCACCAAAAACCAGTGCCAGGAGCAGAGCACATTCTTTAGACCCAAGGTCTCTGCACTGCGAAGCTCCTAGTCTGGAGAAAGATTGATGAGAAGATCAACAGAGAGAGAAAGCCTTCCCATGGAGCCGACACCCCGAATTTGGGCTGTCAGCCTACTTTACTGTGAGAAAATAAACTTCTCTTTGTTAAAGTCATCCACTTGTGGCATTTCTGTTATAGCAGCGCTAGATGACTAAGACAGTGGTGGAATTTTTCCACTAGAAAAATTGATTTATAAAATCTGCCAAACTATCTCCTCTGCAAGCAGAGAAGAGATTGAAGTTGTCAAGGATTTCGTTTTACTTTGATCCATGATCAATACCTGTGAAAATAGCAGTCAAGAAATCAAATGACACATTGCATTGAACAAATCTACTGCAAAAGACCTCTTTAAACTGTTGAATAGCAAAGATATCACCTTGAAGACTAAGGTGCAGCTGACCCAAGCCACGGTGTTATCAATCACCTCATATGCATAAGAAAGAAGCACGATGAATAACCAAGACTGAAGAAGAATTGATGCCTTTGAATTATGGTATTGGTGAAGAATATTGAATATACCATGGACTGCCAAAAGAATGAACAAATCTCTCTTAGAAGAAATACAGCCAGAATGCTCCTTAGAAGCAAGGATGGTGAGACATCCTCTCACATACTTTGGACGTGTTATCAGGAGAAATCAATCAGTCCCTGGAGAAAGACATCATGTTTGGTAAATTAGAGGGTCAGCAAAAAAGAGGAAGATCCTTAATGAGATGACTTGGCATACTGGCTGCAACAATGGGGTCAAGGACAACAGTGATCTTAAGGATGGCACAGGACTGGGCAGTGTTTTGTTCTGTTGCACACGGGGTCGCTACAATTGGGAGCTGACTGGACTGCACCTAACAACAACATTGCCACTACATTCATTTCTGGAGGTCATGTGATTTAGAAATTATGAAATGAAGTGTGCTCATCATTCTTCCAAAACTCTAAGATAAGGAGGAAGCTGTTTTCTAGCTAATGTTAACTAAGAACTCTGTCTTTATACCACGATACTAAATTCTGGGAGAGATTTTTTAACATGCGATTGTGAGGAAATGAGTTCTTTGTTGTGGACTTTTGCCTTTGGTTCTTTGGAAAAGCAACTTGAGCAATTTTTCCCCTAAACTCTGAGTTCCCTTAACCGTAGTTTGATATATTTGTGCAGGTTGATTGATATTTCCTGAGTTAACAGTAAGCAACCTGTGGTTTGATGCTATTTGTCTAGCCCTGGGCTGCAGCCTGCCAGTGATTGGTCTATTTCATGTACCTTGCGGGGACTAGTCAAGATACTTATGCAAATAAAGTGACTATAACCTAAAATGCAAATGAAGTGTCTGTGGCCTACTGAGAGGGGATGGGTCAGTACATGGCCCTAGTGGGAGGGTCATGCCTTGAAATTGACCAGGAGTTTGCTTATATATGCAGCCAACCCCGTAGAGGTTGGCGAACAGAAGCAGAAGAAAGAGAGAAGAAGCAAAGAGAGAGGAAAGTAATCTTCTAAAAAATCTGTAACATGGGTCAAGGGCTGTAACACTGAAGACAGTGGGAGGCCTAGAAAAGACCCTGTGGCACAGCTGGTGGTGACAGGAGAAACCTGCTGCTAGGAGTGCAGATAAGAGAGCTGAACAAAACTACAGTGTCTATGAGCTGGTTCAGTTAGCAGTGGAGAGGCTGATGGCTGGAAGGCAAAGGAGCCTGTCCTCAGGGGGCCAAGGGGAGCCTGTTCTCAGGTGGCTGAGAGAAGGCTTGCATGGCAGAGAAAGGCCATTCACAGCAGAGAGGGGGACCCCCTTGCTTGCATGGCTGAGAAGAGCTGAGAGAACGGCTCTGCCCTGAGGAAGGGAGGGATGTGCTCTCCACTTTGCCGGGGTCTTCTCTTCATGCTTCCTGATTGAGATCCTGGGTTGTAGCCTGTTACTTCATTAATAAGTCAGTTAACTGTGAATACGATCTGTAAGTTATCTGTGGTCATTGCAACCGATTATTGAACCAAAAAGAGAAGCAGACAGTGCCCTGGGAGGGACGGCTGGTATAAGAATTAGTAAAAAAGTTGGAAATTGGAGGTATGTCTGACTTCTACCTCATAAGGATCAGCCTTGGGCTGTTCTAGATTTGCATTATCCCTTGAAATTAGATTCTGACTCTGCTACTGGCATTTTACACAATACATGATTATGCTGTGCATATAAATGTATACAACTGTATTTAATTTAGGTCACTTAAGTTCAGGAGACCTAGTATGGCTTCATGCTCTGGGTCCCAGGTATGAACTAAACTGATAGATTTGGGACTTCATCCAGCCTCAGTGGATCCCATACATGTATCTCACATAACACTAAGTTATACTATAGAGGAAGCCAGAAGGTTATTCTAGCTTATTTTGATGCAACTATTAATGATATTTGTCAAAAATATTTAAAATAGGACAAATGCTAAATAAGACTTGATACTGGGATAACATGCATAAACCTGGATTCTATGTTGACTACCCTAGGATGGTCTCTTAAAGAGTTAAAAAAAGAAAGATGTCCCTTTGAGAACTAACTTGCACCTGACCCAAGCCATGGTCTTTTCATTTGCTCATATACGTGTAAAAGCTGGGCAATGAAAAAGGAAGACTGAAGAAGAATTCACACGTTTGAATTGTGGTGTTGGTGAAGAGTATTGACTATACCATGCACTGTGAGAAGAGTGAACAAACAAATCTGACTTGGATAATGTACAGACAAAGTGTTCCTTAGAAGCAAGGATTGCAAGACTTTGTCTCACTTATTCTGGACTTGTCAGCAGGAGGGACCAATAGCTGGAGAAAGACAACATCCTTGGCAAAACAGAGGTTCATCAAAAAAGAGGAAGACCCAAAATGAGATGGATTGACGTATGGTTCCGACAATGGGCTCAGACATAACGATTGTGAGGACGACACAAAACCGGGCCCTGTTCTGTTCTGTTATACATGTGGTTGCTATGAGACAGAGTCGACTTGATGGCACCTAACAACAACAACAATGGTCACCCTATAAAAACTAATTAGGTCTTCTTCCAAAACCAGGTAGTAAGCTAAAAATAATAAATTCCCAATTTGGTTTAAACTTTACTCTTATTGATTAATTTAAATAATCTTTTGTGATAATTGTTCAATATTTCTTTAGTCTGCATGTTCCCTCCTCCCTCAAAAAATAGAGTTAGAGGGAACTGTAGATAGTAGAGTCTTCAGATGCACTTATTTGGAAACTCTCTTTCTTCTCTGATGGGGAATTTTTTTGGTTGCCCCATGATAAATTTGCTGGTAGGTTTAACCCTTGATGTGTTGTTTGTTTTTGGCTTGATCATGATCCGAAGCCCTGACCTTCCCTCAGCTCTTATTGTGGCTATAGATGCCTCTGAGTGCCTGCCTCATCCCCTGTTTTTCCCACTGGGTCATTGGTTCCCTCTTCCATGAGAGAGTAGCTTCTGCTGTGGTGGATCCCAAGGTAGGCCTTCTGGCCTCACCTTACATTAAGAGGAGGGAAAAGGAATAATAATAATAATAATAATAATAACTCTCAGGACAATCTGGAGGTTTGCATTGTTTTTCTTTTGCTAAAAAGGCCAAATACTCAACCTCTCCTCCTACTTTAGATATTTATGTCTTCAGAGGCGGCATTACAAAGAAAGTCATATCTGGAAACTTAAAAATGCATCTAGTAATTGTAAAAGGTTGTCACCATTTCATTCACCCAGAAATGCATGTTCAGTGTCATAGAGAGTATGTCATTGTACATTACCAAGAAACCTACCTTTGCTTTGTAGGGTAAAACAAAATCCTTTGATTTGCTTGAAAGAAGTCCTATAAATACGTACTCTATATGATGTCCATTTAGTGTAATAAATATATAGAAAACAAAGTAATAATATAATCTTTCAAAACATTCTTAATGTAATGTTTTAGGTAAAACAGTAATCTCAATTCATATAATCAGCTAAATTAGATTTCTTGAAAAAATAGTTTTCACATACAGCATAAACCAATTGCCTATGTGTCTGGACTTGATTAGTTAAAATAAATTCAATATATATTAAATACAAATTAATTTTCTTTTAAAAGTGCATTTTCATACAAAACCATTTTATTTACTTAAAGTGCCTGGTGTTACCATATATGAACTAAGCACTTTGACCTTATCATTTATAGAGTTACAGACAATTATTCCTAACAATAGAATTCTTTGTCAGGGTATTTTGTACAACATTTCATCTATCAGCTAATAAAACGATCTAAGAAGCCTTATGGTACAAGCTACACACAAGCAAGAAAGATAAAAGGAAAGGTTAACACTTTTTCAGCATCTGTCAACACTGTCTTCTGTTACATTTGATCAACTTTAAAGTAAATGCAAACACATGATATCATTTACAGTAATAAAAGTGAATGCCACACAACAGCTACTTTGCTTTTATCCATTCTGCAGATCACTCATCACAGGCTGTCATAGGGTAAGTGAGACATTATTTTATGGCGCATCTTTGGCAGTGAAGCACACTGCTACAGCTCTTCAAGGCCGAATATTCATCCTATAACTAATGAGGGATCCACCAGCATGTGTTTCCTGTTTGAAACCTGGAGAAGGAAGTAGAGTAAAGAAATCATGTTGTTTCTTTTTCCTTGAAAATGTAAAAACAAAAGACTGGATAAAAGGGTAGCAAATAAAATGTGAACAATTGAGTGTGTCATTGCTTCCTCAATGGTGTGAGTACATTTTCAAAGTGAATCAAGAACACCTTTGCCTAGGGAAGTGGTTGCCAAAGTGTAGTCTGGACTAGCAGAATCAGCATCACATGGGGAATTGGTAAAAATGCATATTAAGTCCCTTGCCCAGATCAGAAACATTGTGGGTGGCACCTAGCAAGTGTTGTTTTAACTGATAATTCTGATATACATTAATGTTTGAGAAATTCAGAATGATGTATATTGCATATGAGTTTACCCCAGTTTTTTTTTTCTTATTCTTTTTTTTTTTTTAATTAATTTATTGTGCTTTAAGTGAAAGTTTACAAATCAGGTCAGTCTACCATACAAAAATTTACATACATATTGCTATACATTCCTAATTGCTCTTCCCCTAATGAGATACCATAGTTCTTCCCTCCACTCTCTCTCCTCGTGTCCATTCGGGCAGCTTCTGGCCCCCTCTGCCCTCTCAACTCCTCTCCAGACAGGAGATGCCTACATAGTTTCATGTGTCTACTTGATCCAAGAAGCTCGTTCTTCACCAGTATCATTTTCCATCCCATATTCCAGTCCAATCCCTGTCTGAAGAGTTGGCTTTGGGAATGGTTCCTGTCTTGGGCTAACAGAAGGTCTGGGGACCATGGTCTCTGGGGTCTTTCTAGTCCCAATCTGACCATTAAGTCTGGTCTTTTTATGAGAATTTGGGGTCTCCATCCCACTGCTCTCCTACTCCCTCAGGGATTCTCTGTTGTGTTCCCTGTCAGGGCAGTCATTGGTTGTGGCTGGGCACCATCTAGTTCTTCTGGTCTCAGGCTGATGTAGTCTCTGCTTATGTTTACCCCAGTTTAAGTTAAAGTTTTGATTATAAATTCATAGACAAATAAAGACTTGTATTTAGATAAGCAAACTAATCATAAAGGCTTAAAAATTGCATCTTATAAAGTTGATCTAGTAATCTCAAAATAAATAATTTAATATATTAAAATGTTTATTAGATATATTTTAAGTGAAACATGGGAAAACTACACTGTTTTTGAAATCAATGTAATTTTATTTTACAAAATAAAAATGACATGGTAGCCAATCATATGAATGATAATATAATTCTGATCTTAAATTTTGAGATTAAATTGCAGTCTATATTTTGTAAGATTTTTTCCCATTTTTGCTTATTCCTCCCAGTTATAATGCAAAATACATATTATCTATGTGCACAGATGATGCCTGAAAGCCTTTTAAAATGGGTACAGAAGAAAGAAGATTAAACTTGGGAATTCTGGGAAACTGTAAACTGTTCCTAACTCCATCTTCCTAAACTCCTTCTTAAATACCTCTTTGAAATGAAAGGGTGTATCTCCTGGCAAGTGAAATTTAGGACTTGTTTTCTAAATGACTGATGAAATAGAAAAAATATTTTTTTGTAAGGTATGGGCAATTCTAAAAATAATCAACATTATGCCATGTGCAAAAAAAAAGCAAATACGGGCTTTCTGTAGCTCACCCAACCATGGAGATCCACAGATTTTCTATGGAAAAAGCTGAACATGACTATACTACTGAGTTCCTGTTGGCTGTCATGATCTGGGAAGCTTATATACTTTCGAGGATCTGAGACTGAGAGAAAGCTGCTATTTGTACCTGAAGAAATCTAGGAGCAGAGTACCACCCCCTTATTCCTCAAGAAAAAATGATTTCTCAGGTTATTCACCATTAGACCACAAGATATCATCCACTTTGTTTTCCATTACTTGATACTCACTGATACTAACCATTTGGCTTGGCCAAACCATGAGCAGATAGAGAAAAATACACACATATACGTACATACATCTCAGGAGGAACTCAATGAGAAATGACAGAAAGTAAGAAAGACAGAAAAAAAACAAAAAACAAGGAAACCCAAAATATGTGATCTAATTGAAAATTAAAGTTTTAAGAAGCAGATAAAAAATGTAGTGAAAAAAAAATACAGTTATCTAGAAGATCAAAAGGCATTAAATCAACACAACACAAAACCAAAAGACTCTCAGGACCCTTATAACAAATAAATTACTTAAAAGATGATCATTGCTGAGAACTGGAAAAGATGAAAAAATATAGCTCATGACACTGGGAAAAAATCCTAATCATAAAAGAGAAGCTGAGAGTGTTGAAGGACAGGGATTGAGATCTAACATAAAAATAACAAACAAACAAAATCTTAAAGAAGAAAAGAAACAAGTAGAGTCAAGGAAATTTTTAAGCTTCTAGAAAAGGAAATATTTGCCGATCTGATGATAGACATGAATCTGACGGCTGAAAGTACTCATTGAGGTCCAGGTACAATTATTACCAAAAAAGACAAGGCCCTCTGAGTGTGCCTGTGAAACTCCTGAAAGATAAAAGGAATCTTACACACTTCCTGACAGAAAGATAAGGCAAGGAAAAGCCTTATCAGACTAGCATAGGGCTTTATATCTACCACACTGAAATCCATAGTGTAGTGCAATTACATTTATAGATTTCTGACCAGAGAGCACTAGAGCACAAAAATATTTCATTAAGACAAATGAAAGTTATACGCACGTAAGCAAGTATTCAAAGGACATTTCACCAACAAGCCCAGAAAATAAATGTTCTAACTTCATCTCAAAATGAGGGAGGGAAAAGGAATATAGTGTGTAGTAAGTGATGCATTTTATGGTATATAAAAAACAAAAACAAAAAAAACCTCAAACCCCTTGCCATCAAGTTGATACCAACTCATAGTTCGACCCTATACGACAGAATAGAACTGCCCCATAGGATTTCCAAGGCTATAATCTTTACAGAAGTAGACTGCCACACCTTTTCACCCATGGAGCAGCTGGTGGGTTCTATCCCCCAACCTCACCATTAGCAGCCAAGACCTTAACCACTGTGCCACCAGAACTCTTTACAGCATGTAGTTGAAAATAAATTGATGGAGATGTTGTGATTGTGAGTTTTAAAATGTGTGAAATAAGAGCTTTAGAAACTAGAGTGAAACTGTGTCCAGTGTGGATATGTTAAGCTAAAAGCAACAGAAATTCTAAGTAACAGTGAAATAAACATAAGGACATTTATATTTTACTTAGTTAACAAGGACTGCAAAAGTAAGGGTCCTATGGTTTTTTTGTTTTTTTTTTTGCTGTGGCTGTTGTTATTGTTTGTTTTGCTGGCCCTTCCTATCTTTCCTTTTTATCATTATTAGCATATTGTGATTTTCTGGTCACAAGATCATTGCCATAGATCCAGGTCACACTCTCTGTCAATCCATAAGACACTATAGAAAATGGAAATAAGATTTTGATTGTTTTAGGTCAACAAAGATTTAACTCATAGAACTGGCCATTTTTCCCCTCAAAAAATCATGGAGTTCTGTGAGCAAAAAATGAATACAAATAGTGGTTGAATAGGCCAGTAAAAGTGCTTACCAAACCAACTCTTACATATAATACAGAATTAATTTTAAAATAGCACAGGAAAAGCAAAAGAATGAGCAGGATATGAAAAGTAAAAAAAAAAAATTAAGACTAAAGTTGTAAAAGTCTTGTATGTGTCTACTTGTGTGTGGGAAAATAGAAAAAAAGTGAGGGTTCTAGAAAAATTTGTTAGTGTGAGGGAAAGGTGAGGAAGAATACAAAAAGTGTTGTGGTGCTGGGAAAAAAAAAAAAAAAACTATCATTCTCAATCAATAGTCAAGATGACCTGGTATAAACGTGAAACAGTAGTAATGGAAAGCAATTCCAATTTGCTAAATTGAAATCTAATCGATTGTATTGTACCCTGTTTGGAGAAACAAATTGATAGAGAAATGAAGGAGAATCTTTAGTGGTCCTGAACTCTAACTTCATATTAGAATTCTTTGAGTATTTTGTTGTTGTTGAGTATACACAGAAAACAGACACCAATTCAAGTTTCTACATGTACCATTTAGTGACAATGACAGACATTCGTTGAGTTGTGCAATCATTCTCAACCTTCTCTTCTGGATTGTTCCTCTTCCTTCAATAAAAATTTACTTATGAGTCAGAATTGACTTGACGGCAACAGGTTTTTTTTTTGGTTTTAAGATGGGTGGGAAACCCTGGTGGCCTAGTGGTTAAGAGCTAAGGCTGCTAATCAAAAGATCGGCACTTCGAGCCCACAGGTGCTCCTTGGAAACCACATGGGACAGTTCTACTCTGTTCTGTAGGGTCGCTAGGAGCCGGAATTGACTCAAAGGCAGTGGGTTGGTTTTTGGAAGATGGATTGACACAATAGTTACAACAATGGGCTCAAATGCAGTAATGATTGTGAGGAGGGTTCAGGACTCGCAGTGTTTCTTTCTGTTTTACTTGGGTTGCTATGAGTTGAAAATTACTAGAAGACATGTAACAACAAGTTTCCTATCTAATCTTCAGATAACAGAAGTTACCAATTTGATCCCATTAGATAGTTCTTAAAAGGGCATAGTGCTCAAGGCAGACATTTTTTACTAGTTAAGCTAAACCATTGCTTGGTTTTAAAGACTTTAGGGCACAGTTGCACCAGGTGAATAGAGACCAGGTGTGCCTTGGATGGCTGCTTGCAATCTTTTAAGATCCCAGGCAATGCACAATGAACTTGGAGGTAGAAAAGATGCACTAAACATGTTACTCTTCTAATTAACTGGGATGTCCCAAGAAATCATGACCCTAAACCTCTAAACCAAGAAACAAAATTGCGTGAGGTTTTTGGTTGTACATAAGCAGGCTCTTTTTTGTTAGTTTGTGTGTGTGTGTGTTCTGTTGTATTGTGTTGTGTTGTAAATATATCTATCACACAACTTTTGCAAATTTGACTTTTTACAGATGTACAACTTATTGACAGCAATTACAATAATCGGCTGCACAATCCTACCCTTTTAAAACACTGATGCTCTGTCCCCAATTGAACCAATTGAACCTGAATATCATAAGAGTGGGGTTTGGGTATATATATATGATTTTAAAACTCTTCTAATGATTCTAAGGTACATCCAGAGTGGATAATCACTATTTTAAAAGAAATTAAAATGTCCAGAATGAGAAGATGAAATAAGCCTACGAAGAAAAAAATTAGTCAAGCTGAAAGTGAGAGGGAATAAAAAATTAGAAACAATAAAATTCATAAGATTTATAAAATAAGATGGAGAAATCAAGCTCAGTATATCTACTATAATGCTAAATGTGAACAGACTAAATTCTGTTATTCAGAGACACTCTCTGATTACATAATAAAAAACAGTCACTCTAGTTCTGTTAAAAAGTAAGCTTAAGATAAAAAAAAAAAATCAATGATAAAAATACATTGAAAGTAAAGGGATACACAATAGATATTAGGCAAATACAAACGAAAAAGAAATCAGTAGTATTAAAAGGGACTGTATACCATGACAGCATTTAATGTCAATAACACTCAATAGGACAAATGTATAAATACACTGTGACATAATAAAAGACATAGAAGAGCATGGAAAAATGATTAATTACCTATCATTAAACATTGCAACAACACCAGATGGTTTTACTATTATGGCCTTTGTAAATTTCCAGAAACAAGTATTTAAATTATTCAAGTTATTTTAGGAAGTAGCTGAGTGTCATTTTTAAATTTAAGTAATTTAAAATTACCATATTAATATTGATAATAAATACGCATAATCAAAACATGAATACGATAAAGAAAATATGCTAATCTTGATTACAAATTGTAATGCACCAACTCTAAATAAAATATTAGTAGATGAATCTAATACTGTATCAAAATAATAAAATAATACATCAGAACCAAGTAGATTTTATTCTGTGTGGAAGGATAGATCAGCATAGGGAAATCTATAATGGTATTTTAAAACATTAATAATTTTAAGGAAGAAAACATGTTAATGAATCAGATAAGAAAAATACATTTGATAATATTCATCAACAGCATCTAATAAAAGCAATAAGTAAAATGAGAATGAAACTATGGAAAACCCAAAGTACTTCCATTGTATTTAGTTACATCAAAGGTAGCCTGCTGTCTTCATCATCACTCTATATTATTTGGAAAGCCCTAGTTGATGAAATGATTTCAATAAATAAAATAATTAGAATAACTTTACTTTAAAAGAGGTAAATGTTGTTCTATTTTGGATATGATAATTTAATACCTAAAAAAAGTGAGATAATTTTAAAACAATGTGCTAGTAAGCCATATTTTAGTTTCCCCTCAAGATGGAAACTAAAATGTCTTATGGAAAAATATATCATAGAAGATGTACTAAGGAGAATTCTGGATCACAAAAACAAACATCATGTAAATTGAACTGACCCCAAATCCATATAAATATTTAACACATTTCCAAACAAATCCCAAAGATTTTTCTAACCTGGATAAACTTAGTTAATGTTCACAGTGTATTTTCTTCCAACAATATGGAAAGATAAATTCCCTGTAGAATGGATAGAAGAGGGAAGGCCTTACTACAAAACCCCTACGAGTGCCAGGTAAATATACAGGCCATTCTTTAAAATATATACCTAAGAGCCTAATAAAAGTAATTACCCTAATGGAATTAGAGAGATAGAGGGAGGGTGAATAAATGAGAATGATTTCATATATCCTGGAGATATTAGCCAATTTCAGTAACTGAAAAGGCTCAGCCCACTTAGGAATGGAAGATGAGTGCTAAGCTAGAATTGAAACCCATCACACAAATCTATTCAGAATTCTCTAAGGACTGCATTCTTACTGAAAAAAATGAGTTGTTGAAAGTTAAATTATATATATATACATATATATTCCATGCAGAAAGGTGAAATGAGAAGGGCAATTGTCTTCCTCGAAATTTACCCTTCCAAAATTAAATAAATAAATGTTGTCTGGGGGATTTCTAACTCTGTAAATACCAAGTCTTGAGCATATAAATACAAACAAACCCATGCCTGAACACAGTGTAGCACAAGAGGCTGTAGCACGTGAAAGACGTAAAAATCTTAAAAGACAGTGAGAAAAAATATTTTTCTTACTAAGTAGCAATATTTAGATGTACATTCAATTTCTTGTCAGCAACCGTAGACTATAGATTCTTTCAACAAATGTATTTTGAGCATTCACCAGACACTAGCTGCAGTGGTTAAGCATTTGGCTGCTAAAAAGGTCGGCAGTTCGAATCCACCAGCTGCTCCTTGGAAACCCTGTGAAGGCAGGTGGACCCAGGGAAATCCTCTCTAAGGAAGGGAAACCTGAGCAAGGCAAGAATAAAGTCAGGGAGCAAACCATGGGAACACATGAGAAAGGGGAATTCCAGGCAGAGGAAAGTGGAAGTACAAAGACCTTGTATCAAGAGCACGTTTGAACATGCATTGCTATGCTTGAAATCTTGAGGGAATATAATGGACAGAAAACCTCATACGTATTCACATTAACATTCAAGATTAAAGGCAAAACAAATACGTATTTGACAAAGGTTTAGTGAGTTTACCACTTATAGGCCCTCATATTAAAAACTTAACTAAAGGGTCTATTTCAATAAGAATGAAATTAAACTTATAAGGAGAAAGAAGGTACTAGAAACAATGGTAAGCAAAACAGAACACATTTGGACAAACTCACAAAATACATTGATAAGCTCTAAATAAGCACTTTAGTTTAAAACAATATTAATAAAAGATTGATTTAGGCACAGAATTATAAACAAAATGAATAAAAATATCTTAATACAATCAGGTAGAAGATGGGAGGGTAACATCAGAGTTGAAGTGTTCTAATGTGCTTGAATTGTTCAGGAGGGGATGGTGATTTTGATGTACTTCAGATTTCAAGTCAAGTGTATAAATCATACATGTATGTATACATATATGTATATATGTGTATATCTATATATATCACCATGCTAAAGAATATAAACAGAGCTGATAACTTGAAAATGAGTAAAAAATGCAATAAAGAAAATACTATTGATCAAATAGACTGTAGGATGGAAAAAAATCTGCAAAGATAGGTTATGGAAAATATAAAACAAATATGGCAAACTACATATCTGGTTTGTAAATTCAAGTTCTTTTGATTTACAATACTCTCCATTTTTGGGTCAGTTAGGGATACTTTATAGTAAATATAAACAACAAAGAAGATATTACGAGTTACCATGGTGTTTCTGATATTAACATACCTTGGTATTTTATTTAACAAATAAATTGAAAACAGTAAACCAGTCAGTAAAACAGAATTGCAAGGACATAAATGCACCTGGATATATATGGATACTCAATATATTACAAAGTGATATCTCAAGACAGAGGACAAAGATGGTTTACTTAATCAATGGTGTTAGCATAAGTAGATGTCTGTAGTATGGGTTGATAGGAGAATGGGGGAAAAAATCCAGTAAAATGTAAAATTCTATCTATATACTATAGCACATATGTAAAAAATGAGCAATGGTCAAAAACTAGAAAATATTATGGAGAATATTGAAGATAATATAGAAAAATTTAGCTTGAATATCTCTAAACATTTCGATATAATTTTTAAAATAAAATTATATTAATGAAGAAAAAACAAAAAAGCTCAAATGGAAGTAACGCTAGCAGAAGTAAACATTAAATTAGATGCCAACTACAGTAAAAACGCAGCTAACAGCACCTACTCTGTGCTGAGCATTTTCCATCTAGAAGTACAAGTACAGTAATATCCATTTACCATGTACCTCATATAAGTTGTAATTCATTTCTTAGAGTTGAGAAAATAAGAATTTTTCTTTTTTTTGAGTACTCTGTGGTTTCTTGCACTTGGAGAACATTTCTCAAGGAAGTAATAAAATTATCCATCATTCTTGCAACAGTCCTCCTGGCCAAATACTGCAACGTTTTGCCTGCTCACTTTGTAGAGCCAGAGCACCTAACTATAAAGAACAGTAGAATGAAAAACCTTCAGTAAGTATGCTTCAAACCAAATAAAAGTGATTTTGTGAGCTACACATTTGCAGTTGCCTTTCTTTACAATCTCTAGAGAGCTCTTTAGCATCACTTGAATTAGGACTTTGGGCAAAGAGCCCGCTCAATGTGAAACTGCTATGATAGTTACTCTTGACCACGGTACATTGCTTTTCTGTCCCCAAAGCCAGGCACTCCAGCAGTGTGAGCAGTCAGGGAGCACCACTAAAAATATAGATAATAAAAGCTATGAGAGGTCCCTGAAGCAGATAAAAAAATCCATGCACATTTTCTTTTTTTTTTTTTAATAAAATATTGAAAAGAATAGAAGCTCTTTGGCACTCAGGGTATCCTTCGCATTTTAGAGATTTAACTGTAAACACCATATAGTTCTTGAACAAGGCAATTTCCTTGCTGCTTTGTTGTTACATTTACCATTTACGATAATTTGGGGACACATTCCAGAGCGCGACTGTTTATTTCAATCAATTCCATAAGTGTATCTTGATTACATAGGTGGAGAACTGTGGAAAATTTCATTAGTTTAAAGATGGGCCTGTGAGTCTATACTTAGTACAGTTCCATCATCTCTTTACTAAAGACATATGTTAGGGCAAAAAGTTAAAAAGTGGGAAGTTTTTTTTTTTTCCTTTTAATTTGCATATCCATTTTCATAGGATTTCTCTCTGAAGGGAGATTTATTAGGATTATGCCAGAGCCCTGGGCCATTTACAGATTAATAGCAGGTATTTTTTTTTTTCTTTATATGCACATCCTGTCTTCCCGTATAAATTGAAGTCTACTTCTGATGGCTGGAACAGCAATTTATTCCATATTTTCACACTGGAACCTACCATGAGTTACTTTAATAAATTGGCTTCTGTGATAACTATGGTGATTTCCTATAAAAGTATTAGTAATGGTTGTATATATACACAACACACAAATACACACACATTATGAGTTGTAACTGCCCATCTCCTCTTTTGGTCTCAGACATCAGCACTTAACACAGTCTAGTCGGTGACAGAGGCTTAATACAAGTTTCTAAATTGATTTTGAGGCAATGCATTATAATGACCACCAGTTCAGACTTTAAAATTAAACAAACGGCATTCAAATCCAAGTTTGCATACATAACATGTAAAAAGCACTTGGCTTAAGTACATGCTTTATAAATACTAGATGCTTCCTGTTATCTTTTTTGTCCTTCATCATGTCAGTGCTCCAAGAGGCTGGAAACAGGGCATTTTAGATTATGAGACAGCTGAGAGAGAACTGTGGGAAGGACAAGCACTTGGAGTTAGACATAAATTGGTTTCAATAGTCCAGGTTTTGTCTCTTAATCTATGTAACCCTACAGAATATAAATACAGAGTCAATTAAAAGGGGGTCATTACCCACTAAAATAATTCACATATCTACATTTAATATTTAATGTCCATTGAGAGAATTTTTTTTTTCATAACTAGCAGGAAAAAACACTTTTGGGAGAATAAACACAAAATTGCACAATAAATTAAGAATGATTCATATCAGATCTCTTTCAGAGAGCCATTTATAAGAGAGACGCTAGGTTCCTAAGCGGAGAGAAGGAAGAGAAAAAGAAGTATGAGTCACTGACTGCAAATTTTATCCTTGCATAGGTTTATTGAGGGGTTATAATGTTCTCCATTTCCTCCTCACTTAATACAACTCAATCCCTTTTATCAACATCTTGGCTTGACATATCATTACTTAAGAAGGATAAACCACAAGTCATGGTTATACAGAGACCTTGTTCACAAGGCCAACTCTTTGGGTTTTCTAAAGAGTTAGAGTTGCAGCAGCCTACATCACTTTCCCTATTTTACTGTGAGAATATTTCTAATGAATTAGGAAACTGTTCCTATATAGAAAGATTCATCTGTCTGATTGAAAAATCACCAATAGATTAGGGAACTCATCGCTAGAACGATAGTTACGAAACTTCCCTACCTACTTGACTGGATCTTAATTTTCAGAAACCAGCAGCGTGCTTATTTTCTGCCAGTTTTTATCCTTTACACAGTATTGACCTCAATGACTTGTCTGCATATTTAGGATTATAAACTTCGCAATATTGCTCTCCTTCACTGAGCAAAATGGCATTAACGTGGTCCTTCTTGACAACTTTACCCCTCTTCTCTGCCCCCTTGCCCTCACTGCACCATCTCCCTTTTCCTTCCCTGTTACTTTGCTAGCCCAAGGCATGGGTACTCTTGTCTTCTGCTTTTCCTGCACTACATTCTATCTCCTTTAGAGATTTCAACCATGTTTACTGAACTTTAGATAATGGCAAAATTCTATCTCCTAAACTGTCTTCTCTGCTGAGGTTCTGCCTTAGATTCCACATCATCTCAAGGTCAAAATGTTTAACACTGAATTCCTCATAAGTTTCCGAAATTACTCCCCTTGCAATCGCAAAACCAAAATATTCAGATTGCACCCTTACATCCAAATCTCAACAAATTTTGTTGACCGGTTCTTCTAAAATATCATTCATGTCTACTTTTGCTTCCATAATCTTAAAAAAAAAAAAAAAAAAAATTAAACGGGTCTATATTCCTCTTCCTCAGACAAGTACAATTTATTTTGTAATTGGTGGTCCCATTGCCACACTGTCTTCCTTATCCAAGCCCCTTTGCCTATGGCTACACCACCACCAATTTGAACATACCACTACCTACCTCAAACACATTTCATGATTCCCCAATTTCTGCTGAAAAAGGCACAATTTCCTCAATCTGATTTTCTTAATATATGGCTGACTCTAAACCACTAGGAATATTTCATTATTATTAGGTAGGTCTTCAACCACTTCACTGAACATCCTTCCCTTCTCTTGCCTTCCCTTAATTGATTGCTTTTTCATAAGGATACCATCTCTTTTGGTGCCTTCTCTACAATCCACTATGCCATAAGACAAATTAAGTCCTCTTTAGTTACTTCCAAACTATTGTGACTTCACTTTTATAGAATAACACTTCTTTTTTTTTGCCATACCATGTTGTTACTCTATCCTACCCCCACCTTTTCAACCTATTCTTCTCTAGTATTTGTTCACCTTTTCTCCTCTAGAGCAGCCTAGTCCATGGCTATACTCTGTACCTTTTCATAACCTGGGGCCTCCCAGGCTTTGAAACTGTAAACTCTTATGACCACTCTTTTACCATAACTTTCTGAGCTCACTTTTTCCTTCCCCAAACCATAATCTTTTACCACCAAAAGACCTTGATATGTGTCTCTGTGTGTCAGTTTCCTTTTGGCTTCATATCTTTCCCAGAATTCTCAGTTAGGTGACCTTTACAACAAAGTGGTTAATTGTGTAGACTATAGTGCTGGACTGCCTGGGTTTGAAATCTGACTCCATTTATTATATGTGTGACCTGAGCAAGGCACTTAACCTCTCTGACCCCTGATTTCTTCATCTGCAAAACAGGGATTGTAAGAGCACATATTTTAAAGAAAATAATATTTTAGATTTGTTTGATCTTTTATAAAGAGGAAGGTGGGTGATCATTTACGAGTGTTAAAGTAGACCAGGAAAATAAATGACCACATTACAAAAACATGCTTGGTACTAAAAACTTTTACATAAAGGTAAAATTTGCCTTATAAATGCAAATTCTACTAATACCCTAACCCTTTCTCCCGTGTTTTATTGAGACTCTATCCCAAGTGTCTAAAAAATATTTTCTGTGAGAATAAGTCTAGACAATATTGTTTTTAATGGAACTAAACTAGTCACAACATTTTTTTTTGCTTTTCTTTATCTGCTGGGTGTATGCATTTAAAGCTATTCCCCCCTTTGCCTCAGATATTTTTAGTTACCCTAACCCACACCAAAGGAAAAGGAATGCATTCAGACTGAGATCATGACACAGAGAATCGCCTTTCCTGACAGCAGAGCTGCCATCTCTCATGCATAGTCATGCAGGCAAACTGGCACCAGTTCAAGACCTCCCGACAAGCTGATTGTTTTCTACACTTTCTCTCACCCCAGTTTAGCCTCTGGCAAGAAAAGCTCAGGTATTGATTCAGAAAGGGAGGGTAAGTAGAAAAACAAAGGTAATTTGAAAAAACATAATATGGGCAAAATGGCAGTTCCTTTATGTCTATCTTCTTTTCCCTTGAAGAGCATATTTTTCATACATCCTATCTTTACCTGAAATATTACATGGCTACATGAGGAATTATTTTCCCCACTCCACCCACTTAAGCTGTCAAGACACCCGCATTTCAAAGAAGAGTAGGAGTGAGAATTATTGTTTCAAAAACAGCACAGCCTTGAAGTCTTCCTGGAAGAGAGTTCCTCCATAATTTGTGCATATAAAAGTGATAATGAAGTGAATACAGACGTCCGTTTTTTTAACTGAAAAGTTAAAACAAACTCATCTTAAATTCTCTAACTGAACTAAATTAAAAATTTGAATATTTAATTATGCTTTACTGCTGGGCATTTTTGTATGCCCAAATCACAAGTTTTAGACTGAAGAGTCTGTTGCTCCTGATTTATTCTATATTCAGTTTTCTTGAGGAGAAAGCATTGGTTTATGCTTAAAGGAGCAGAAAATCTGATTTCTTGACTCTACAAATCCTTAGTTGTGAGCTATGAATAAATTACATAACTTTCTATGCCATGATCCCATCCTTTATGAAATAAAGGCTTGTTTTATTGCTTTCGCATTTTACAAAAGAGTTACTTTGTTTATAATGTTTGTTTACAAAGGACCTTATGTTGCTTTGTGGCCTAACAAAAGTAGTTGAAGGCATAAACTGTTCAGCTAAGAGACTATATTAATTATTTAAAAATTTTACCGGAAATCACTACTATTTGAGGTAACAAAGCCCAGTGCATTTACAGAGTGTATGTTTTTTGTTTTGTTTTTTCTGCCAAAACAGATGTAGAAAAATGGTGGTGTTACATTTTGTACAAATATGCAATAAGGATTAATATCAAATTTTGTATAATATCATCAGTTGAGAGAAAAAAAAATCAGTACATTTAAGAATTCTTCTAAAAAATTGCCTTCTATATTGAAAGAAATTAAGCAACAACTTAACCTTTATAGTGGACATTTTTGAGAAAAAACTTACAGAGCCCATGTTTAGACAATAAACATGAGCTTTTTTACTGAAAGCATTAGCCATGTTCAGAAGATTTGCGTATGTATATGAGCATCTGAATGAGTGAGATAGCATGTGTAACAAAACCAAAAAACCAAACCCAGTGCCGTCGCATCGATTCTGACTCATAGCGACCCCATAGGACAGAGTAGAACAGCCCCCATAGAGTTTCCAAGGAGAGCCTGGTGGATTCAAACCGCCAATCTTTTGGTTAGCAGCTGTAGCACTTAACCACTATGCCACCGGGGGTGTGTGTATGTGTAACAAAGGATCCAATAAATATCTATAAGGAAATACATTTCAAAATTGAAACAAACAAAAAAGAAACATAGAAGAAATTAGAAGGAAGGTATGTAGCTCATCATCATATCTTAATCTATACATAAAGAATAAATCATATTCTAAAGACCATCCAAAAAGGACATTTCATGATATCTTACTCAATTTGCACTAGATTCATATTCAATAAATTCTTCTTAAATTTTAAAATCAATTTCTTTATTCTATACTTACTCAGAATGGTAATGGTGGAGAGCTAGTACCTTACATTTTACAGCCCATAGTGATTTCTTTTATTCCATCTGGAGTGCAAAGTTATCTCCTGGACCTGATTTTAAAACTATTCATTCTTATATAAATTTCATTTCTGAAATTTCTTGTAGTTGACCACATCCTCTTTTACTTAGAAAGTCTTTAAGAAATTAGTCTCCACAATAGCAAAATTTCACCAGGAAGGAACAAAGTTCTTATGATGTTATCTTAATTGATAATGATAATAACAATACATTTCTAAAATAGTGTCTGCTTTTTAAATGCAAGACTCATATTTCCCAGCTGTAAATATTTCCTCATTTTTGAACTAGTGTATTGCACTTTTTTTTCTGTTTGTGTACTAAAGTTATATCTCAGCTATAAAGTGCATTTTGATATTAAAGAATTATAAAAAATATACTTGGTGATACAACACAAATGGAGTACCTGTGTTACTAGACCCTCAGGTCTCACTTGACATGATGCTGAGGCACAAGTCAGTCAAAAGCAAAAGAAGAAAAACTTTATTTGGTTGACCAAGCAAAGGAGCACACCAGGACCTGCATCACCAAGATGGCTCCTCCACGGGCAAGCACAGGGATTTATACCTGGGGAGGAAACAGAGTAGGGGTGGGTTTTTCTTCAGAGTGTCTTCAGAATGTGTCCAGTGGTACGGTCCATCAGTATTTGTGGACAGTTCCTGTAATGATGCCAAAGCCATCCAGTCAGTTCAGTTGCACTGAGGTGTGTTGGAGGGAAAATGGTGGCTTAGCTCCAGCTGCCATCCAGCAGCTGCCCATCTCACCCGTGTGGCACAAACTGTTAAACATTCAATTACTAGCCACACGGTTGGTGGTTTGAACCCACCCACCTCAAAAGTCACTTCTTGCCATCTGCTTCCTAAAAAAAAAAAAAAAAAAAAGAGCACACATGAGCTTATCATGATTCAGAATCACTGGAGGGCAACTAACAAAACTGACACATAGAAAAGTGAATTAATCCAGAATTGAACAATTAAAATTATTTTGTTAAAGCTTAGAAAATATTCTTAAAAAAAAGGTGGGCAGTTTCTGCCTTGCTGCCTGGGTCATACTTTAAACATCTAGAAATCAGGCCTAAATAGGTTAAATAACCTCGGGATCTAAACAATCCTTCCTGCAGGCCTCAGCTTTCCAATCACTTACTCTCTCACTGTGAGAAGGTCCCCTTGAACACTTTCTGTATCCCTACTCCAGTGTGTGAGGACTTCTGGACACCTTTCACTACATGGAGCTGAGGGAGACACATCCACAGGAGTCTTTTAAGCTCATCACACTGTCAACAAGGATGCTGTGAGGAGGCTGTTCTTCAGGTCATTGGGCATCACCATCCAGAGTCATGAATGGGAAGGGAGGCAGCAGAATATTCTCTATCTTCAGGCTTCCGCATACCTACTGGATGTTTCTAAAACCCCTTCCTTTCCTCAACATTAGCCCTCACATGAAGGGAAAAAACAAGTACCCTCCAGTCTTCTTTATTCATTTACAATGCTTTCGTCACCTTCTTTGGGAACAGAAAGAATGGGCTGCTCTTTTACTCTCTCATGTCTTTCTTTTTCTAGACCAGCCTTAGATTAAGCTCATTTGGAAGAAATTTATATCTTCCCCTCACTTTGGAAAAAACCATCTGTTCTTCTAGGCTTGGGCTACGACATGTAAGATGGGAGCTAAAGAACTTAGTAAATCTCTCTCCACAAAGAGTGGTTTTCAAACTCATGCCTTGCTAGGAACTTAGCCATCTACACTCTTTATCTCTGAGTTAGGAGATGGAAGTTAGCAACAAAATATACTTAAGGGAGGGGGGAATTGATAAAGCGAAATACTTCAATATTTGCTAAATATTACCTTTGTTATCTTCATCCAATCTGCATAGAAGGGTAATAATTTAAAATGTTTTTCAGATTCACCCCATACAATAGCTTTTGTTTTCAGCCCTTGAAGTGTTTTTTAACAGACTACAAAATCATTCACTTAAAAAAACAGAACTTGTGCTATTAAATAAACTATGCATGGTCAACTAAACCCTTAAGCTTATAGACAAAGACACACACCCACAAAAAACAATCATAAATGAGCATAATCACTAAGAATATATAGGAATAACTACAACAATGTGTTATTATTTTCAAGGCCATTCCCATTATTGAATAGGTAAGTCAGAGATGAATAAATGGTTTCAACTCACAAGCTGATGCTGCTTTGCTAGAATTTCCGCTAGAAGCTCATTATAGAGGTAAATTATAATAAAGAATGGGCTGATATATGTTGGCTATGAGTAGGATACAGTGTAATTGCCATATATCTTTGTTCTTGGTGTAAGAAAGCTAGGTGTGGCCAGGATACTGCTTTTTTCTGAGCAGTAAATGTCCTCTTCCTTCTTTTAATTCTACAAATCCCTAACTCGGGCTCCTGGCTGAACTTAAATTGGCCCCATCACATGAAGGATTTTCTTTCCCCAGACTCATTTGCAAATCACAATGTCATTAGAATCTTTTTGACTCCTTCAGGATTCAATCATTAAGCTACAGAAATTTGCTGTTTCAACCATACAGTACCCCTGACTCCATTATTAATGCTCGTCCTCTGCCTTACTGATATTACAAAATCAGTGCAAATGCTGGAAAATTGGAAGCTTGTTTACCTTTTAACACAAATAATTTCTCCTAACGGTTTTACAAAATGTTTTATTCTACTAATAGAAGGGTTTCATAGCCTCTCCCCTTCACCAAGTATTTCTTGGAGGACTTTTGTATGACCTGTACTGTTTCAATTTTAGTCTGATTGAGGTCTGGAAGTCTATCCCTAAATTTATACAGCCATACTTTCCTCTATTATTGTTCCTTATTTCCTCCTATCAAATATCCTTTCTATAGGATAGAGAATTTAAAGCGTTTCCTTGAAAGGAACTCCCACCTTGGGAAATTTTTAGTTTTAATATTCCTTTCCTTTTTTTTAGTATAATAGGAAATACATAGTATTCTAAACTTGAAGAATGTTTTGTAATCATTTTAGACAGCAACGTATTAGGAAAAAAATAGCTATTTCTATCTCCTTTAGTATGGCCGTAACCTCTAATTTTAAGTGTATGCTTTTCAAGAAACAACAAAAACTACAAGATAGTGACACAGAGTAGAATACGATTAGGAAGGGAGAACAGAGCGAGTGGAGTTTTATGGTTCATAAGATAAGACCTGCACCTACCTATTACAGAATACAAACAAACAGCAAACAAAAACTTAGAATTCAACTTATGAGTTTTTCTTAATATTTCAAACTCAGTTGAAGCTATTCAGGTTATATCAGGGCAAAAACAACACAATATTCTGAGATACGCAAACACAATCAAAAAGTGTAGAGTTAAGTTGAAAAGAAAAGAAAATGGAACTAGAATAATTGCCCACGTGTGAAGTAGACAATTGATGATTCAAAATAAATGCTTTGCTTCCACCCTCAGGTAGAAGACAGTAGTGGATCTAGTCATTATTTTCCTTTTCATCACCTGCAAAGCTTTGGGTCCATGTTGGACACAGAATAGTGTGTCAGGCACGAACAGTTTTCACAGTCACAAATTATTTAGGGTGACTGGGAAAATGCACTACTTGTGATGATTATTGAGCTCAGTGGTACAATAAATTCACACTATAACTAAGTCCATAAATTCTTTCCCAAAGGTATAGCCCTTCCCAAGAAAAGTTTCTGAAGATAGCAGGTATCACTTTTTTCATTTGATGTGAAATGATAATATGTCTGTGAAACTTCAAGTTTACCTTATAAAAAATTCTAATAACTTGGTTTATTAAAAGAAGCTAGTAAAACCAAAATTAGACAGTTGTGTTAAAAATGAGAATAGCCTTCATCACTTGGACTAACTTGATCACATTTGTACCATTGGAATTTAACCGATAAATAAAATATTTGAGACATAAGGATAAGGTGGTCTTGGAGAACAGAGGATTCTTTTCAAGCCTTGAGATCTGATGAAACTTGCCCTCTGGGTTTCAGACTGTCTTCATTCCCATGAGCCCTTCTTTTCCTCCAACTTTCACCCCTTGGAACAGGAATGAATATCTACCTTATGCTTATTCTACCATTGTACTTTGGAAGCAGGTAACTTGTATTCTAGTTTTCATA
Organism: Elephas maximus indicus; assembly: GCF_024166365.1. Classification (NCBI taxonomy): domain Eukaryota; kingdom Metazoa; phylum Chordata; class Mammalia; order Proboscidea; family Elephantidae; genus Elephas; species Elephas maximus. The sequence goes on from NC_064819.1 coordinate 159,512,280, forward strand.
GGTCCAATGATGGAGAGGAATTTTGCTGTAGAATAGAACATACCCCAAGTTTCACCGGTACCTGATTTAGATGATTTAAAAAATGAGATTTTGGGCTTGGAGTTGATGCAGGAATGAGTTAAGACTTGTGGATGTGGGGATGGGGTGAATGTATATTGTACGTGGGAAGGAAATGAGTTTTTTGCGGGAGGGGACAGAGTGTAGACTGTTATGTATTAAACTGTCACCCCCAAAATATATGTTGAAGTCCTGATGTTTATATCTGTGAATATTTCCCTGATTGTAAATAGGGTTTTTGAAGGTTAACATGAGTTCATACTGGAGTAGGATGGGTCCTAATCTCTTCAGAGAGGTGTCTTATGAAAAAGGATAACAGATGAGGAGAGTAAGACAGAGAAATAATGATCACGTGACAATGCGGGTAGATGAAGCTACAAGCCAAGGAACACCAAGAATTGCTGGAAGCCACCAGAAGATAGAAGAGAGGCATGGAACCGTTTTACTCTCAGAAGAAATCAGCATGGATGGATGCCCTGATTTGGTCTCATAGCCTACAGAAATGTAAAGCAATCAATTTATGTTGTAAAGCCACTGACTTTGTGGTATTAGGAAACTAAGACAGATGCTATAATGTAAATTGTGGAAGTGTTAAGAGAACACATGAATAAATGAACTAGAAGAAAATCAATATTACAAACTGAAGTATTTTTTAAAATATAAATAACTCTTTTTAATTAATATATTTAATGATTTATAGCTTAGAAAGGATTTCTGAAGTTTCAACAAAAGCTTTGAAAGTGGCTGTTCTTATTGCTTTATTTGTCAAAGGATTTCTCCAAACTACATACACCACAAATACCTCTATTTTCTCAATAATACACTTGTGTGTTGTTTCATCTTCTTCCTTTTAGACTTTCTGATTGGACATATTTTTTGTTTTTAATAGGAATCAGCCATAAGGCTAGTTTTACAAGTCTTGTGTTCCCATCAGCCTTCAAATTTGAGGGAAGAGATAAGTGTATCCTTTGCTATCCTCATCATAACATAAGGAATGTGCAATAGTCACAATATTTTATCTATTACTCAAAAAAAAACAATCCATGATATCAATACAGCAGTTACTTTTATAGGTGAAGAAACTGAGGCTCATGAAGATCAAATAACATCTCAAGATATTCAGAGAGCTATTTGCAAAGGAAGGACAATGCAATTCTTGTTTATTTTGTTTTTAAATAAAGAGAAAGTATATTGAAAATAAGTTCAAACCCGCATACACAATAGGCAAACTCACAAACATACAAAGGCCAGATATAGTAGCCTGGTCCACATGGGAATTTTGACTAGAACTTTGGTACCTGCAATTTTTTTTTTTTTTTTTGTCCACCAATGACTTCATTTTGTCTCATTTTTGTCTGTCTGTGGTGGGTTGCATGGTCCCTTACATCTTCACTTCTCTTTTTCCCTATAGAGAATGTCCTTAGAAAGAATCCAAGATTTGTTTGTAAGTTATAAAATGGCATGATTATTATGTATGCATATCATTATCACTGTTCAACAAAATTATTATAATGGTATGTCACAGTTCTAAGTCATTGAATATTTGACTTAATATGATAAATATGGGACATTGGACATTATGAGCAGTAGTCTCAGAAGGGGGATGTTTTACTTCCTCCAAAATGTAAAGCTTGCAGTCACATTTTGAAACCCCAAGTGTACTGGTTAAAAGCGCAAACTCTCACGTCAGTCCTACCACATGGTATTAGTATGAATTTGGGTAAGTTAACTGACCTGTTTGTGGTTAACTAGGAGGATTAGATTAGTTAATGTAAGGATGACTTGAGGGTACTATCTGACCTCTTCTAGCTTCAAAAGGGGGAAGGAGAATCGAGATCAATGACCCAAGGCTGATTCCCAGTAGATGTAGGTGAGACAAGACTCCTCTCTTCACCATCAACACCAACCGTCCCTCACACAGCACTCTCTACTTCTCTGCTGCATTCTATAATTCACTGTAATGGCTACACAGAACTCAGAAACCATTCTCATGGTTACGGAGTTTATTAAGGAAGTAACAGATGACACTTCAGGTTCAGAAACACTCAAGGATACAGTTCTTCCATCAGGACAGCTTCTTACAAACTGTGCTCTCAGGCATGCTTCTCCCTGGTCCTAGGCCTCTCCCCAGAGGCACTCAGCTTTTTCTCATCGTGGCCCAGGAAGCTCACCATGCCATCTCCAGCTGCCGGGCCTCTCCTCCCACTGCTTCTCACCATCTTCAGGGTTACAGCTTACTCTCTCTCTCAGTCTCCTGCTTCCAGGAGCTTCTCAGTGCAGGGATCCCAGGTCCAAAGGACATGCTCTCCACTCCTGGCTGTTCTTCTTTGGTGATGGAAGTCTTCTCCTCTCTGCTCTGGAATTGGCTCTCTATCAAAGGCAAAATTAGCCAATCCCCTTGGTAGACCACAATTACCCTATTACACAGCCCTGCCCGATCACCTGGATGGGAGTTACAAGACCATGGGTAGAAAGGCCACACACAAAAATAATTACTCCATCACACTTAATTTATGTAAAGAATTTGGAACAAGGCCAGGCATAATTTTTACTCAATGCGTGTTGCTAATATTGCCATTTCTATTACCATTATTTTCTTTCTAAACGAATTTTATCTTTATGGGTCAAAAACTTCCAAAGTCTCTACTATTCCCACCTACTGGGAGCCCTGGTGGCAACGTGGTTAAGAGCTCAGGCTGCTAACCAAAATGTTGACAGTTCGAATTCCTAGCCGCTCCTTGGAAGCCATCTAGGGCAGTTCAACTCTGTCCTAGAGGGTAGCTATGAGTTGGAATTGACTTGACAGCCACAGTTTTTTTTTTTTTAATTAATATAGCAGCATGTAAAAATAAACTGGCATAGGGGCACTTACGAAAATACTTCTTGGTAGGAGGGCACAGTAGGCAAACCAATGTTGCTGACGCATGTTATTTGTGTTAAAATATGGAACTAGCTCTACCTTTGTCAACTTTTTGAGGCATTACATTTCTTGCTCCAAAATATTTTCCTGCTCTGTAATAGCTTACTGAAATGCATATATACTCCAGCTTATTTTTAAGAGTTCAGTTACTTAAAAGCAATGTTTGTATTCCTCAGATTTTTACTGAATTACTGATAAAGCATAGTCCCCATATCTCAGACTCTGCTTATAAAATCTGTTTGTTTGATTTTTACAGAGCTTGAGTTTTAGCTAAACGCAATTCAAAGAGTCTTTCCAGCTTGAGTTTTTCTAAAATGGTACCTAAAGTCCTCATATTATATTCCCATTCTCATAAATGTATTCCTCAGCACTAAAGGCTGCATATACTGTTGTATGTATACACACCAAATGATGTTACATCAAAACATAAAACTCTACAAAATCCTATCCAGACACTTGGCATTATTCCTACGGCTCCTAATTTAAAGTGTAGAAATGTAGAAAGTGCCGTTGTTGTCTCATTATTCTTACATTAGTTTATGTTTTACAAACTCTCAGACAAGTCTTCAGTCCCCAACCAGCTTCTATGATTTTGGCAGCCAGATCTTGAAACCAACTCTTCTTTGGTCTCAGACAAATTATTTAACAGCTCTGAATTTTAGTTTTCTTACCTGTAAAATATATGTGGTATATGTGTGTGTGTAAAGATACATATAGGCATACATATTCTATAAATGCTTCTTAAATTTTATATAGATGTACATACGTAATTATATATTTGATATATATCAAATAGGTTTTTATAATACATAAATACAAATGGCAAATATGTGTATACATGTAAAATGTATATATGTATATACATGGTTAAGAATAAATATATGAATATTTTTATTTATATAAAATATATGTATATATGTTTATGTACACAAGACATAAAAATGTTTGTTATGAGTAATGTGCCTAGTATAGAAACTGGCAAATATTAGGCAGTTAATGAATATTTTTAATTTAATTAAGAAGGCACTAGGAACAGAAAAGGTGCTACATGTTTTCAGCACTCTATTCCAAATATTACGAATTTGCCCTGAGAGAACAATCCTGTGTGATTACTTGAAGAGTGAGATATCCATATCTGGTAGGCCCTTCCACAGAGCACGGAGCAAAAAAAATCACACTTTTTCTGTAAAGACAATTTTCTGAAAGCAAATAAATCAAGGTCATTTTATATCTTTGCTAGAAGGCTCAAATACTCATGGATATGACATTGAGCTAATCCAAAAGCAGTAACATAAAAAAAAATCAATGAAATCTTCAAGGTCGGAAATCATACAAATCAGAAGAAATTGATGTTGGTATTGATGCATTCTCACATTTTAAAACCTTCATGTTGAAATGAACAAATTATTTCAGACTTTATTAAATGACCCTGAAAACTCTTATGAGTATTGCTTATATGGACATATTTGTAATATCATGCACTATTAGGGTCTTTTTAGGTCAAGGACTTTCATGTTTGCTCTTCCCTTTAACTAAGACTCTCCTGTCTCAAATATTCCCTTGCTTGGACTCTCATTATTCAGATTTTGGGGGGCATGTCATTTCCTCAGAGACCTCTTTCTGGACTACAGTGGCTAAAATTTCTGTCTATTCTTCCCTTTGAGTTTTCTTTTTCACTCGTAACTGATCACTGCATGACATTATATCACTTTTTTAAAAAATTTTACTTGTTATAGTACAGATCCCTGCTACAGGGATGCAGGAATACCATATTTCTGGACAAATAACTCACTCATTGTCCTTTTGTTTGCCAACACTCCCTATCCCCTTGAGGTATTTTCGTAAGTGCGCTGTGCTAATTTTTTTTATATGTTGCTGTATATTGCGTGTGTGTGTATGTGTGTGTGTACGTGTTTTTGCTTGGCCCACTGCCAAGCGTAGATGAGTTAGAAGAGAGTCTAGTGCTTATCAAAAAACCAAATCTATTGCGGTAGAGAAGATTTTGACTCATAGTGACATAGAACTGCCCTATAGGGTTTCCAAGGCTGTAAATCTTTAAGGAAGCAGATCGCCACATCTTGCACCAACAGAGCAGTTGATGGGTTCGACCACATAACTTTCTGGGAAGTAGCCTCTGACCTTGTGGTTAGCAACTGAATGGTTAATCACTGTACCACAAGGACTCCTTGCCTAGTTAATTGAAAAAAAAAATTATTAACAAGTTGATTCAAACTCACAAAGACCCTAAAGGACAGAGTAGAACAGCCCCATAGGGTTTCCAAGGAGTGGCTGTTAGACTCAAACCGCCGACCTTTTGATTAGCAGCCCAGCTCTTAACCAGCACACCACCAGTCCTTAATAAAAATTGTTAAATGAATGTTGACTTTCTGGAGTAAGAATATTATTAAAATATTTGTATTGTAAGAGCAAAGCCAAAGTGCATGTGTGGAGGGGTGTATATCACACATATCACACAAACATATATAGATTTCTTTCTCAAATTATAAATCAATATTATTTACATACAAGAAAATACACACATTTTATGTGTAAAGTTTGATAACCTTTTTCTCTCAGCAAAATGTTTTTATGTTCTATACATGCATTTGCCTATAACAATATTTTGTTCCTTTTTATTTTTGATTAGTATCTCATTGTATGCATAAACCACAATATTTTATCTTTTCTTTAGTGACGAACATTTGTGTTCTTTTTAGGTTTGGGTTAATATAAATACAGCTGCTCTTAAGACAAGTCTTTGTGTAGACATGTTTTTCCTTTACGTGAAATTGCTGAGTCAGTGGTAAGTGGGTGTTAAACTTTACAAGACATTGCCAAACTGTTTTCCAAGGTGTTTTTAATATTTTATACCTTCATCAGCCACATGTGAGAATTTCAGTTGCTAAAGATCCTCAGAAACCATTGGTATTGTCAATCATTTTTTACCTTGCATCAGTCTTATGTGTGTGTGAAATACTGTCTTGTATCACATAGTGCTTTGAGTTTGTATATCCTTGATGGCTAATCTTTTCTAGTGGTTATTGTTCATAATATATATTCTTTTCTGAACTTCAAAAATTTTATCCATTTCTCTTAATTGATTGGTTTGTCTTCTAATTATGGAGTTGTAAGAGCTCTTTATATATTTTAGAGGCAAAGTCCTTGTCAGATAAATGTGTTGGGAATATATTTTCCAGCTTGTGTTTTATGTTTCAATTTTTACGGGGCCTTTTTAAAGAACAACAGGCTTAACTCTATGTGAACTCTAGTTTATCACTTTTTCTTTTGTAATTATTGCTTTTTTGTATTGTCGACTCGACAGCACTGGGGGGTGGAGTATGGGTTGAATAGTCATATTAACTGGTTTTCCTTGTAGGCGTATGGATATTATCCTATCACTGACAGCATTGTACTTCAGGATAGATCTTGAAAAGTTCTTTTTGACGATGAATGCAACACCATTCCTCTTCGAGTTATCATTCCCGGTGTAGTAGGCTATATGATTGATTCAAAATGGCCAATACCTGTCCATTTCAGCTCACTAAATTTTAATGCCTAGGATATCTATGTTTATCTATTTAATTTTTGACAATTTCCAATTTTCCTAGATTCATACTTCATACATTCCAGTTTCCAATTATTAATGGATGTTTGTAGCTGTTTCTTCTCATTTTGAGTCATGTCACAACAGCAAATAAAGGTCCTGAAAGCTTTACTCCATCCACGTCATTAAGGCCGACTCTACTTTGAGGAGGCAGCTCTTCGCCAGTCATCTTTTGAGTGCCTTCCAACCTGGGGGGCTCATCTTTCAGCAGTGTATTAGACAATGTTCCGCTGCTATTCATAAGGTTTTCACTGGCTAATACTTTTCAGAAGTAAACTGCTGGGTCCTTCTTCCTTTTCTTCCTTAGTCTAGAAGCTCAGCTGAAACCTGTCCTCCATGGGTGACCCTGCTGGTATCTGAGTACCGGTGACATAGCTTCCAGTATCACAGCGACACACAAGCCCACACAGTACGACAAACTGACAAACATCTGTCAGTGATAGGATAACATCCATGTGCCTACAAGGAAGACCAGTTAATATGACTATTATTGAAATTTACTTACCAACCACTAGGGCCAAAGATGAAGAACTAGAAGATTTTTATCAACTGCTGCAGTCTGAAATTGATCGAACATGCAATCAAGATGCATTGATAATCACTGGCGATTGGAATGCAAAAGTTGGAAACAAAGAAGAAGGATCAGTAGTTGGAAAATATGGCCTTGGTGATAGAAACAATGCTGGAGATCAAACGATAGGATTTTGCAAGACCAACGACATCTTCATTGAAAATACCTCCTTTCACCAACATAAACGGCAACTATACACATGGACCTCGTCAGATGGAACACACAGATCAAATTGACTACATCTGTGGAAAGAGACGATGGAAAAGCTCAATATCATCAGTCAGAACAAGGCCGGGGCTGACTGTGGAACAGACCATCAATTGCTCATATGCAAGTTCAAGCTGAAACTGAAGAAAATCAGAGCAAGTCCATGAGAGCCAAAATATGACCTTGAGTATATCCCACCTGAATTTAGAGACCACCTCAAGAGCAGATTTGACACATTGAACACTAGTGACCAAAGACCAGATGAGTTGTGGAATGACATCAAGGACATCATCCACGAAGAAAGCAAGAGGTCACTGAAAAGACAGGAAAGAAAGAAAAGACCAAGATGGATGTCAGAGGAGACTGAAACTTGCTCTTAAGCATCGAGCAGCTAAAGTAAAGGGAAGAATTGATGAAGTAAAAGAACTGAACAGATTTCAAAGAGAGACTCGAGAAGACAAAGTAAAGTATTATAATGACATGTGCAAAGAGCTGGAGATGGAAAACCAAAAGGGAAGAACACGCTCGGCATTTCTCAAGCTGAAAGAACTGAAGAGAAAATTCAAGCCTCCAGTTGCAATAGTGAAGGATTCCATGGCGAAAATATTAAAAGACTCAGGAAGCATCAAAAGAAGATGGAAGGAATACACAGAGTCATTATACCAGAAAGAATTAGTCAAAGTTCAACCATTTCAAGAGGTGGCATATAATCAGGAACCGATGTTACTGAAGGAAGTACTCCAAGCTGCTCTGAAGACTTTGGTGAAAAACAAGGCTCCAGGAGTTGATGGACTATCAACTGAGATGTTTCAACAAATGGATGCAGCGCTAGAGGTGCTCAATCATCTATGCCAAGAAATATGGAAGACAGCTTCCTGGCCAATTGACTGGAAGAGATCCATATTTATGCCTATTCCCAAGAGTGGTGATCCACAAATTCAGACTGGCTTCAAAAGAGGACGTGGAACCAGGGATATCATTGCTGATGTCAGATGGATCCTGACCGAAAGCAGAGAATACCATAAGGATGTTTAGCTGTGTTTTATTGACTATTCAAAGGCATTCGACTGTGTAGATCATAATAAACTACGGATAACGTTGCGAAGAATGAGAATTTTAGAACACTTAATTGTGCTCATGAGGAACATTACATAGACGAAGAGTTGGTTGTTTGGACAGAACAAGGGAATACTGATTGGTTTAAAGTCAGGGAAGGTGTGCATCAGGGTTGTATTCTTTCACCATACCTATTTAATCTGTGTGCTGAGCAAATAATACAAGAAGCTGGGCTATATGAAGAAGAATAGGCATCAGAATTGGAGGAAGACTCATTAACAACCTGTGTTATGCAGGTGACACAGCCTTGCTTGCTGAAATTGAAGAGGACTGGAAGCACTTACTAATGAAGATCAAAGACCACAGCCCTCATTATGGATTACACCTCAACATAAAGAAAACAAAAATCCTCACAACTGGACCAGTAAGCAACATCATGATAAATGGAGAAAAGATTGAAGTTGTCAAGGATTTCATTTTACTTGGATCCACAATCAACAGCCATGGAAGCAGCAGTCAAGATACCAAAAGATGCATTGCATTGGGTAAATCTGCTGCAAAGGACCTCTTCAAAGTGTTGAACAGCAAAGATGTCACCCTGAAGGCTAAGATGCACCTGATCCAAGCCATGATATTTTCAATCACATCATATGCATGTGAAAGCTGGACAATGAATAAGGAAGACCAAAGAAGAGTTGATGCCTTTGAATTGTGCTGTTGGCAAAAAATATTGAATATACCAAACCAATCCAAACCCACTGCCGTCGAGTCGATTCCAACTCATAGTGACCCTATAGGACAGAGTAGAACTTCCCCATAGTGTTTCCAAGGAGTGCCTGGCGGATTTGAACTGCTGACCTCTTGGTTAGCAGCCGTAGCACTTAACCACTATGCCACCAGGGTTTCCTTGAATATACCATGGACTGCCAAAAGAATGAACAAATCTGTCTTGGAAGAAGTGCAGCCAGAATGCTCTTTAGAGGCAAGGATGGCGAGACTGCGTCTTACATACTTTGGACTTGTTGTCAGGAGGGATCAGTCCCTGGAGAAGGACATCATGCTTGGCAAAGTACAGGGCCAGCGGAAAAGAGGAAGACCCTCAAAGAGGTGGATTGACACAGTGGTTGCAACAAGGAGCTCAAGCATAACAATGATTGTAAGGATGGTGCAGGACCAGGCAGTGTTTTGTTCTATTGTGCATAGGGTCACTATGAGTCAGAACCTACTCGATGGCACCTAACAACAACAATAACAACATGGATTGAATTGTGTACCCCCCCAAAATATGTTCAAGTCCTAATCTATGGCACCTGTGAACATGATCTTGTTTAGAAATTAAGGTCTTTGAAAATGTTATCAGATAGTTTAACATGAGGTCATAATGCAGTTATATGAGCCCTAATGCAATCTGAGAGCCTTCCTCATAAAAAAGAAGAGACAGAGACAAGAGTGAGGACAGCCATGTGAAGAAGGAATTCTGCTGCAGCTGCAAACAAGGAACACCTGGGCTGCCAGAACCTGGGAAATACAGGGAAGCATATTCCCCTAGAGTCTTCAGAGAGAGCATGGTCCAATCGGCACATTGATTTGGACATCTAGCCTCTAGAAATTTAAGACAGTAAATTTTTGTTTAAGTCATTTAGGTTTTGGTATTTTGTTATGGTATCCCTAAGAAACAAATACAGCTACATGCACATCTTTTCTTTTTGTAACTGACATTAGTGTGTCTGCCAACTGTCCTTACTTTGATGTTGTCTAGGTTTACGTAGATAACTCCAGTATAATGCAGTCTAAATCGACTCAGACAACCCTTAACCAGCTGTATCTCTTTACCTAGGAAATTAAAGGTTATGCCCTCTTGAGTTGCTTACTTGTTAACTTGAGGTGTGTAAGAAAAGTAAAATGAAATTACCTGATAAGCAACCTATTTTCCTGCTTATGATACATACACACTCTCTTACACACACAAACACAAATTTAGCTGCATGTATATTCACTTCCTAGAGGTATTAGCTGGATTCAGATTTGTTGAGGCTAAAGATTTTGGGAAGGAACATTTTTGATTCTCCAAGTGGTTCTCCCACCATGCACTCCCAGTCAACAGCTGTCTTGCCCCTGGCAATCTGAGGCTTCTGTTCCTCCCTGAAGCAGTTCATGTGGCCACTATAATCCTCTAAATTCAGCTCTGATTCTAATCCCTGGTGGGGCAGGGCACTGTAGCTTTCTGCTTCTTCAGCTATTTACAGTTTGAAGTTCAGATTTGCCCCTCTCCCTCTCCCTCCCCCTTCCAGAAGTGTTGGTGGTGATCAAAATGATTGAAATGAGTTGCAAATTATTTTCATCTATTCTATTGACTATTTGCCTAACAACATTTTCATCTATTCTATTGACTATTTGCCTAACAACATAGTCACATTTATATCATACAAACACACTGACATGAACAGATTTAAATATTATGAATATTTATGTTGGATTTACAGTCTATTTACATACTAAGAATGAAATCAACTTATTTATATCATCCATGATCCGCATTACTCTGAAAGCAGTCACTTCCTTCTCAATGGGTCTCTAGTCACTAGCCCTGGAATGTTGCTTCTGTTAATATACTCCCCTCTCTCATAATTCCTGGATATCTCTGCGAGTGTGACAGGAACAGCTCATCATCCAATACATTGTTTTGTGCTCTTAGTACTCGTAGTATGCTATAGGTGTTGTTGTGTGCCATTGAGTCAATTCTGACTCAGCAGAGACCTTATATAGCAGAGTAGAACTGCCTCATAGGGCTAACCGGGCTATACTATTTATGGGAGCTGATCACCAATAAAGCTGGCACTTGTCTTAGGCTGGATTATCTAGAGAAGCAAAACCAGTAAAGCACATAAATATACAGAAAGAGATTTATATCAAGGAAATGGCTCATCCAGTTGTAGAGGTTGGGACATCCCAAGTCTACAGATCAGGATAGAGACTTCTGATTCATGGAGCCACAGGGCCTGGCAAACCCAAGATCAGAGGGTTGGAGGGCAGGGCTCTTGCTCACAGGCTGTGAAGATCAATGGATCCCAAGATCGGCAGGCAAGACCACAGGTAAGCTGCTAGCTCAAGTCCCAAGAACTGGAGGACAGATGAACAGGAGCCAGCTGCAGGATCCAGAATAAGCAAAAGCCCACAAGCTTTGCCAGAATATCCAATTATATTCAATGCAAGCCACATACTCAAGAAAACTCCCTTTCAACTGATTGGCTACTCACAGCAGATCCTATCACGGAGGAGATCACATCATATCAAAGCTCATCATGGAAGTAATCACAACATCATATGACTATCAAACCACTGAGAATCATGGCCCAGCCAAGGTGACACACAACCTTAACCATCACAGCTCTTAAATACTAGTTATGTCTGATATCAAAAGCCAGCCTATATTTGTTTAAAATGAAAAAAGGACACACACATTTAACACCTTAATTTTGCAGATATATAGTAGCAATTTAAAAAAAAAAAAGCTTTCTAAAGAACTACCTGTGTTTTATGAAGAATTCATACAAAAGAGTGTGTTTAAGTATAACCCACTGATGACAATCCTGCACTACCTCAGTGAATGTCTAAATTATTCTTTAATAACAGTTAACTTACAAAGTTATGATAAATATTATGGTAGTACACCTTTGTATTGCTCTCTATTGGCTTAATTACTGATTTTTAACAAGAAAAGAATAACTTCTCATTTTGGTTTCTTTTCGGTTTCCCTTCCCTCACAACGTTACATATATTTGCTTCCAAGAGCATCCCCAATGACAAGAAGACGAGCCTCCACTGTCTACTTACAGTTCCATGTGGGTTGAAAGGTCTGAGTAACAATATAAAAAGTTTAGTCAGCTCATCTTCATTCTTAGAAATTTCAAATAGCTTGTCTTACTGATGGATAACCTGGATAATAAAGTGATAGTACATTTAAACTTTTAGGTAAAGATCGCCATATGAATTTCTAGATGGCTTTACCCTTTTGCTTTAAGTCTAAATTTTTTTTTCTCTTTTCATGTTGTCCTAATTTTTCTAGATTTAAATGCAGCAGTTCCCCATAAAGGCATTCCACTATCCAAAAAAAAAAAAAAAGAAGTTCAGAATTCAGTTCAGTTTTCACAAGGCTTTGCACTGGGGGATATAATTCTCTTGAAGTACTGCCTCTGTATCCTATCCTAATGTCAACAGGAAGAAGAACTCACTCCTTGAGAAATGGTAAATATAGCCTCTAGTTCCTAATCTCTACTTCAGACCAGAAACTAGAAGGCCAAAACATTGCAGCATGTTTGTTTAAATGCATTCAATTCCAGTAGCTGAATCAATTCTCTTCTCAAGAGTCCACAGTCCAGAATTTCAGGAAGTAAGGAGGAAAATGCACTGGAAGATGTCTATTTCTGCTTGCAATGAAAAGGTTTTCCAGTGAAATGAAAACTTAGTTTAAAATGGAGAGTTGGAGAAGGAGAGCTTGAAAAGAAAAAAAAAAAAAATTGAATCAATTGCTCAAGTGATCTGGAAGATAAAACTATGTTGGTGAAATGCACATAATGAAAGATCAGATAGGAAAGTTGCATGCTGGGTACTTCAAAAGAGAAGATTTTAGAGATAACTGAAATGCAATATTCAGAGAATGACATATGGTTGCAAGAAATAGCCTTCCTTTTTTTATTTCCATTAAATCAGATGAGAAGGAGAAGTGACTGAGTACATATGACTAGTACATCATTTGCAGAAATGCAGACTTTAAAATAAAGTGGCAGATAAAGATATACAATTGTAATAATTTTACAAGGCATATCAGAAATGGGTTAATAAAGAGGGATGGGCAGGAGAGTGTCAGGCTAGAATCAACAGTAACAAAATTATGAAGCAGAATAACAATAAGGAGGGTCTGTGCCTTGGGAAAGGGGCCCTGGTAGCACAGTGGTTAAAGCACTTAGCTCCTAACCTAAAGGTCAGTGGCTGGAACCTATCAGCTGTTCCAGGGGAGAAAGATGTGGCAGTCGGGTTCCATAAAGATTTACAGCCTTGGAAACCCTATGGGGCAGTTGTACTCTGTCCTATAGTGCACTTATGAGTCGGAATCAACTCAATGGCAGTGGGTTTTGCGTGGGTGCCTTGACAAGCTACTATAAATAATAAGGAAGAACAAAACACTTTAATTCATTGAACGTACATGTTTCACTGGTTTTGGAGGACATGCGCACGCGCACACACACACACACACACACACACACACAAAGGCTGCCTGAAGACCAAAAGCTGATGGAAAAACAGAAAAATCCCCTTAAACCAAAGTATAAAACAATGCCAGATAAGACAGTTTGTAAGTGAGCAGCCTTAACCTAATTCTTGTGATTTAGGAATGTCTCATTTTCCTTATTTAGAAAACAAAATGAAGTTATGCAGTGCATTGTGTCCCCTCAAAAGACGTGTTGAAGTTGTAACCTCATACCTGTGAACAACACCTTGTTTGAAAATAGTGTCTTTGAAGATGTTATCAATTAAGTGAACATGAAGTCATACTGGTGTAAGGTGGGACTTAATCCCATATGAGTGGAGTCCTAATAAAAGAAAAGAGAGAGAGACAGAGACAGAGGTAAGATAGCCATAGGATGAGAGAGTTACACTGCAACTGTAAGCCAAAGAATGCTTGGGGCTCACAGAAGCTGGGAGAAACTAGAAAGGATCATTCTAGCCTTCAAAGAGAATATTGCCCTAGCGATAACCTGAATTTGGATTACTGCCTTCTAAAGTTTGATACAATGAACTTCTGTTCTTATAATAAAAAAAAAAAAACCCAGTGCCATCGAGTCAGACCACCCAATTTATGGTATTTTGTTACAGAAACCCTAGAAAATTAATAGAGATGATAATAATAATAGCACTATCTCAAACGCCTGTGTGTAGAACTTTGACATGCATAAACTCATTTAGTAGCCATTTATGTTGGTGAAAAGTGGTATTTGCAATGAAAAAGTCTTTGGTCTTGCAAAAGTAAATCATGTGCTCTCCGGCAGTGTTTCTACCATCAAGGCCATATTTTCCAACTACCAACCCTTCTTTTTTGTTTCCAACTTTTGCATTCCAATCACCAGTAATTATCAATGCATCCTGATTGCATGTTTGATCAATTTCAGACTGCAGAAGCTGGTAAAAATATTCACTTTCTTCATCTTTGGGCTTGGTGGTTGGCGTGTAAATTTGAATAATAGTTGTATTAACTGGTCTTCAGTGTAGGTGTAAGGATATTATCTTATCACTGACAGCTTGTACTTCAGAAGAGACCTTGAAATGTTCTTTTTGACAACGAATGCAACACCATTCCTCTTCAAGTTGTCATTCCCAGCATAGTAGGCTATATGATTGTCTGATTCAAAATGGTCAATGCCAGTTCATTTTAGCTTACTAATGCCTAGGATGTCAATGTTTATGAGTTCCATTTCATTTTTGATGATTTCCAATTTTCCTAAATTCATACTTCATACATTCCTGGTTCTGATTATTAATGGATGTTTGCAGCTGTTTCTTCTCATTTTGAGTCATGCCACATCAGCAAATGAAGGTCCTGAAAGCTTTACTCCATCCATGTCATTAATGTCGACTGTACTTTGGGACGGCAGCTCTTCCCCTGTTGTCTCTTGAGTAACTTCAAAACTGGGGGGCTTATCTTCTGGCACTATATCAGACAATGTTCTGATGCTATTCGTAAGGTTTTCACTGGATAATTCTTCTCAGAAGCAGACTGCAGTCTGTCTTAAACTGGAAGCTCAGCTGAAACCTGTCCTTCATGGGTAATCCTACTGGTATCTGAATACCACTGGCATAGCTTCCAGCATCACAGCAATACGCAAGTCCCCACTTACGACAAACTGACAGACATGTGGGGGGAATCAAATCGACTACAGGAATCAAATTGACTACATCTGTGGAAAGAAACGATGGAAAAGCTCAATATCATCAGTCAGAATAAGGTCAGGGGCCGACTGTGGAACAGACCAACAATCGCTCATATGCAAGTCAAGCTGAAACTGAAGAAAATCAGAGCAAGTCCATGAAAGCCAACATAAGACCTTGAGTATATCCCACCTGAATTTGGAGACCATCTCAAGATTACATTTGACACATTGAACACTAACAACCAAAGACCAGATGAGTTGTGGAATGACATCAAGGACATCGTACATGAAGAAAGCAAGAGTTCATTGAAAAGACAGAAAAGAAAGAAAAGACCAAGATGAATGTCGGAGGAGACTCTGAAACTTGCTCACAAATGTTGAGCAGCTAAAGCAAAAGGAAGAAATGAAGAAGTAAAAGAACTGAAGATTTCAAAGGGCAGCTACAGAAGAAAAAGTAAAGTATTATAATGACGTGTGCAAACAGCTGGAGATAGAAAACCAAAAGGGAAGAACATTCTTGGCATTTCTCTAGCTGAAAGAACTGAAGAAAAATTCAAGCCTCCACTTGCAATAGTGAAGGATTCTATGGGGAAAATAAATAGCAATGCAGGAAACATCAAAAGAATATGGAAGAGAGTCATTATACCAAAAAGAATTAGTCAACTTTCAACCATTTCAGGAGGTAGGATATAATCAGAAACCTATGGTACTGAAGGAAGAAGTCCAAACTGCACTAAGGCATTGGCAAAAAACAAGGCTCCAGGAATTGATAGAATACCAATCAAGATATTTCAACAAATGGATGCAGCACTGAAAGTGCTCACTCGTCTATGCCAAGAAATATGGAAGTCAGCTTCCTGGCCAACTGACTGGAAGATATCCATATTTATGCCTATTCCCAAGAAAGATGATCCAACTGAATGCAGAAATTATTGAACAATATTATTATTATACATACAAGCAAAATTTTGCTGAAAATCATTCAAAAACAGCAGCATTAGTATATCGACAGGGAACTGCCAGAAATTCAGGCCTGATTCAGGAGAGGGTGTGGAACCAGGGATATCATTGCTGATGTCAGATGGATCCTGGCTGAATGTAGAGAATATCAGAAGGATGTTTACCTGTGCTTTGTTGACTATGCAAAGGCATTCGACTGTGTGGATCATAACAAATTGTGGATAACATTGCAAAGAATGGGAACTCCAGAACACTTAATTGTGCTCATGAGGATCTTGTACATAGATCAAGAGGCAGTTGTTTGGACAGAACAAGGGGATACTGAGTGGTTTAAAGCCCTGAAAGGTGTGCATGAGGGTTGTATCTTTTCACCATACCTGTTCAATCTGTATGCTGAGCAAATAATCCGAGAAGCTGGACTATATGAAGAAGAATGGGGCATCAGGATTGGAGGAAGACTCATTAGCAACCTGCCTTATACAGATAACACAACATTGCTTGCTGAAAGCAAAGAGGACTTGAAATACTTAATAATGAAGATCAAAGACCACAGCCTTCAGCATGGATTACACCTCAACATAAAGAAAACAAATGTCCTCACAACTGGACAAATAAGCATGATAAACAGAGAGGCGCCTGACCCAAGCCATGGTATTTTCAATCATATCATATGCATGTGAAATCTGGACAGTGACTAAGGAAGACCTAAGAAGAATTGACACCTTTGAATTGTGGCGTTGGTCAAGAATATTGAATATACCATGGACTGCTAAAAAAACAAACGTATCTGTTTTGGAAGCAGTACAACCAGAATGCTCCTTAGAAGCAAGGATGTCGACTTGACATACTTGGACATGTTATCAGTAGGGATTAGTCCCCGCAGAAGGACATCAAGCTTGGTAAATTACTTGGTCAGAGCAAAAGAGAAAGACCCTCAACAAGATGGTTTGACACAGTGGCTGCAACAATGGGCTGAAGCATAACAACGTTTGTAAGGATAGTGCAGGACTGGGTAGTTGTTGTGCATGGTATCATTATGAGTCAGAACTGACTAGGTGGCAACTAACAACAACAACAACAACGAGCTCATTTAGTGTATTGTAAAGTACTCATGGCAAGGCACAAAAGTAAGCCATCACAATGTGCATTTAGAACTAAAGAATCAGAATTAACAATTACAATGTCCATTTAATGTCTAGAGTCCAATTCTTTAATTTACCGTTAATGACAGGTCTCAGGAGTAAGACTTGACCAGGGTTCTAACTTGGCAGAGATCTCTTGTAGCTACAATCTGAGGTCATTGGCTGAGGGCAGAGTCTCAGCCTATGCCTCTGGCAGGGACTCTTCTTTAGAAAGCGTTAGAATCGAGAGGGCAATGC
The DNA here is from genome assembly GCF_024166365.1 of Elephas maximus indicus. Lineage (NCBI taxonomy): Eukaryota > Metazoa > Chordata > Mammalia > Proboscidea > Elephantidae > Elephas > Elephas maximus. Next base: position 159,529,960 of record NC_064819.1, read on the forward strand.
TCTGTCTCTGCCTTATCTCAGTGAGTGAGTAGAAATGCAGGGTTTGTATGTGAAAGTCTCACCTTAGCGTCATATGATAAGGGCCAGTGTGATGTGAAAGACTAGAATGTTATATCTTCTCTCCAGTGTTAAAAAAAGAAGAGGAATTCACTGCCATCAAGTCGGTTCTGACTCATAGCAACCCTATACGATACAGTAGAACTGCCCATAGGGTTTCCAAGGAGCACCTGGTGGATTTGAACTGCTGACCCTTTGGTTAGGACCCTTAGCACTTAACTATCATACCACCAGGGTTTTCTCTCCAGGCCTAGAGATTAGCTAAATGTAACATCTTCTCTTCAAGGTTAGAGATTGGAGAGGTTATTCAGATTCATGTCTCAAGGCTAGTTTACACAGATTAGCTATGTTATGGGTTTCATTTTTGTTTTGTTTTTGTCACAGTATGTCAGGTCAAAGTGAACTTAAAAGTTGTTTGCATTCTTTACATAATTCACATGCTTCTATGTCTAAGTTTAGAAGTTTTCTAAATAACTTTCTAGTGATTTACAGATTTTTAATAAACTATAGCTAGTTTTTTTTTTTTTTTTTAGTGTTGGGGACAGACTTTTTTTATTTCTAAGTTCATATTATGAGTATTTATATATATGTATTTTGAAAGATTAGTGACTTATGTGTTATGTGATTTAAGAACATTATAGAAATATACAGAACACCTGTTACGTGAATCAATAGTTATAAAGCATGTAGAATGACTACCCAATGTAGTTGACTACTGGACCTTTTTCTCCCTAACATTATGTGTGTATATTTGTTGTTATGGTGTAGATAATTTAATCTAATTGTTGGTAGTTCACAATGTGTTGATTGGTAAATTATACTTTAATGGAATTCTGGTGTTCTTGCAACATAGAAAGCACATTACTACAGTTTTCCAAAATCAAAAGCTGCAACTTTGAGAAACAGAGTGCTATACATTGCTCAGTGTATGACTTTGATGAGGCTATTATACAATCAGGCCATTTTTTCAAAATTTTGTGACAATCTACTTTGAGAAAATAACATTGCTTTTGGAAAGGAATCTGAGAATGATCCAGTTGTCCTGACAGTGTTTTTCCCCTAAGCAAGTATCTACAGGAAGCCAAATTTTAATCAGAAGTTTGATGACTATAGGAGTGAAACAAGAGTGGGTATTTGTGTGATTCAAATCTGTGAGGATGATATGGGATGAGAACATGATCTATGCAGCTTCACAGGTTGAGGGCCCTCTTCCCTTGGTCACTGTTATTTGATACTTTCAACCTCTAATATTTCTTTCTTTTTTTTTTTATTCCATCACTGTATCAATGGGTCTCAACCTTGGTTATGCATTTGCATCATCTGAATAGCTTTTAAGACTACGGATGATGGGTCACCATAGAGTTTCCAATTTATTTGATCTAAGGGTGGGCTGAGACATTGCTATTGTTTAAAATTGCCCCAGATATAGTACCTGCCAAGACAAATACTTTTATATGAAAATCATTCTCTCTTTTTTTATAGTGCTTCTCCAAATGTGAAAATAAAATTGATCAGATTCCTATCTACCAACTAGAATAGTCTGCCACTTCTGACATTCTTGGGCTATAAGGTTACATTGACAGTAGTCTTGGGGGCTCCTAATCTCTTCAATCACATATGTATTGATATCTCTTGACATTTCTACTACAGAAGATGAATGTCATTCCTTATACCCAGATTTTACTGGTTTAGCTCTTAAAGACCATTTTAAGTTCAGAAATAGGGATAGTGTAGGAACTAATTGAGCTTCCTTCTTCATTTGGCTAATTTTTTTCAGTTCTTCAAATCTCACCTGAAGTGTTACCTTCCCTAGAACTTTTTCCTTTATGCTTATACTGCTCAAGTGTTGTTCATGAACTGGCAGCATCAACATCACCTGACAGCTTGTTAGCAATGCAGAAACAGAGGTCACATCCACATGTACTAATTCAGAATGAACATTTTAACAAGCTTCCCAGGTGATTATTATGCATGTCAACATTTGAGATGTAATACTTAAATGGTAACCTAGTTTTTCAGTAACTCTTATGTGCTTCCAGGGAAAGTGATTTTCCTGCCAAACCAGCTCTTGTCACAGGAAAAATAACCACCGGCTTACCTGTATGTCTCCTTCACTGAAGAGTAAGTCATTTGAGGGTAGAAACCATATGCGGGTGATCTTTGTATTACTAGAATCAAGTACATTTCCTGGAATTTAGTAAGTATTCAATAAATATATTGAAGAAATGACTGCCTAGTCATTCTTAAAAACCAAAACCAAGCCATTTCCCTTAAGTCAATTCTGACTCATAGGGATACTCTAGGACAGGGTACAACTGTCCCATAGGGTTTTCAAGACTGTAAATCTTTATGTAAGCTGACTGCCACATCTTTCTCCTGTGGAACAACTGGGAGGTTCGAAATGATGCCATTTCAGTTGGGGGGACAAGTTCCTGGAGAAGCCCATCATTCTTGGTAGAGCGTCAGCAAAAAAGAGGAAGACCCTCAACAAGATGGATTGACACAATGGCTCCAATAATGGACTCAAGCATAACAAATGTGAGGATGGTGTAGGACCAGGCAGTATTTCATTCTGTTGTACATAGGGTCGTTATGCATAAGAACTAACTGGATGGCACCTAACAACAAAAGAGTAATGTACAATCTTTTTCACTTAGCTTATCAAGTCTTATTTAATTTGGCCACAGTTCACCTTTTCTGAAACATACAGTAAAACTTGCAAAAGCAGGAAACTGTATAAAACAGAAGCCTGTCAGAGAAGGAAAACACAAATATTTTTTGCACTAATACAGAGTGTTAGAAAAGTGGTAAGACTGCAACTGTCCATGCTGTAAAACTTGTGAGACCCAGAAAAACAAGGCAGCCCCACCAAGTTCTGGCCTTCAAAGGTTTCACTGTATTTGGACTTAGTCTGCAGTAGCTATTTGATCTTTGGCTAGTGTTCTTCACGTGTGAGCACGTTTCTGATTCAGTCTTTGTTCTTCCCTTTGTGTAGAATGTTTTTTCTTCAGATACTTGTATGACCTCTGCTGTCTCTTCTTTCAGGTCTCTGCTCAAATGGTGCCTCCTTAAATTGTTTCTCCTTACCATTCCCCTCACTTTCTCTCCCCTCTCATTATTCATGCTCATTTTTTTCATATTTACCTTGAAGTTTTATAAGTATTTGTTTATTGTTTGTGTTCTTCACTAGGCTATCAGCACCTTTAGGGCAGGAGCCTCATCTGTGTTGCTTGCAATTAAGAACAATAGTTGGCACATAGTCTACTAATAAACACTAGTGGAATGAATGAGAGTAAATGGCATGACAATCATTACGTATATTGATGCTATATAAATCTGGGTTTTACTAATACACAGGACTAGAACTTTAAACTAGAATTGTAGGTGGATCATAATCTTGTCTCCAGGAGTGGGAAAAAAAAATGTGACAAATCCTTCCCCATTTAGTCTGACTGAAAAAAAAAAAAAAAAAAGAAGGCCACTATGATAATGGGAAGGAGGGAGATACCAAGGATCTAAATTTGCATACTACATCCAAGGATCATAAGGGATTGAGAAACAATACAGAGAAATGTTCTGCCTCTTTCTCTTTCTCTCTGTCCCTTTGCATTTCTCCCCACATCCCCTCTTTTCTCTCTCTTTCTCTCTCTCTAATATCTCTTTTGACTAAGAATATAGGCCACTTCACTTATTAGGGCAAAGTACAGGTAGGGATTAATAAAGCAAGGCTAAGCTTTTGTGTTTTACGAATATGTACCTGGAAGTAGGGATAAATTGGAGATTTGCAGGTCTATCAGGTTCCTATAAATTAATTTCTATGGTTCTCTGTGTTCATAAAATGTTTTCAGTTTACCATTCATAATATAAAAATCTACTGTCAAAAAATTCAGAACCTTTTGCTTTATAAAGAAACATATATATTCCCATCAGAATGACTTTTGAAGGTTAAAAACTAAACAGCTTAAATCATGGATGTGAATTTTAAAAGCATACTAGAGCATGTATCTCTAACAATATTTTTTGAACACAACCTGTAAGAAGTAATGTGGCTAATACCAATTCATAACAGGAGTTTCAAATAATAAAAACCACCCTTGGACAGTGAGATTTTTAGAGTAGTAAAACCCATCAAAGTGAATGTGTTGTGTATGCCAGCATGTACACATACACACACACACACACACACACAGGCTCGTGTACACACTCATATGCACAATATATTTATTATGGACTAAAATACTTATTTTTAGTGTTATTAAACCACAAATTAAAAAATAAATAAATAGCTTAGCAGTAATATGTGTATGCTATCTAATTCAGTTAAGTATAAGAACCTTAGAATATTTAAAAGGTCATCCTGGAATGTATTTTCCTAATATTGATAATGTTGTTTTCTTGTTAGGGTGCCCTTGAGTCAAACAGGGAAGAGTTGTCCCATAGGGTTTCCAAGGAGTTGCTGGTGGATTTGAACTGTCACCCTTTTCGTTAGCAGCCAATCTCTTAACCATTACACCACCAGGGCTCCAATACTGATAACACCAAAATCAAACCAAACCCATTGCCATCGAGTTAATTTTGCCTCGTAGTGACTTATAAAAACATAAAGTTGTATGTAAAAAACGGAGTCATCCCTAAGGTGAAGCGCTGTTGAGCAGTGCCTCTTTGCCTGAAATATAAAAGTAGAGTCTAAGCACTGAAACTCAAATAATCCACAGTGTAGACTGGTTTTAGGATCCAATGGTAGGTAAGTAATTGAAAGGTAACTTACACACTCAATTGCCCAAATTGCACCCATTACATGCACGTGTTAAAACAGAAAAGTAAAGTAAAGAATACGCTGGATGGAGTTAATAAACAATTTTAAAATATACTTGGATTTATAGTGTCCTCAAGTATATCAATATGCTTGTTTGGACTTCAATTTTATGAGTTTTGGTTATTGTAACTCCTCTTCCTGCTTATGGTATTCTAATATTTTAAGTACCTGTTTAAAAAAATGAGCATTTTCCTAATCCAGAGGGATCCCTAAAATGAGGCATAAGACTAAAAAGAACTAGAAAATTGGATATACTGGCACATTAAAGTGCAATAACAAATACTATAATTTCAGGATGTAAATTCACACAACCCTATGCTAAGTGTTGTTAGAAAGAATTCTTTTGGCACAATCTCTGTCTTTGGAACTTCACACCTTAAGACAAACACAGAAATGAAATGAAATCTGGAAAAGACCATACCAGCTGCAGAATAAAAAAATAAATAGTTACATAAATAAACAGGTCCATGATACTGGGTTATGATACTTCAGTAGCAGGAGAGAAGAAAATTAAGAGTAAAAATTATGTAAAATTTCATTATTATTTCTTACTGATAAAAATAGTTATTCCACTAGTAATTGGACTTATTTCACTGAACAACCCCAAAATACTGAGTGATGAATAAAAAAAATCATACTCATGAGAAAAAAAGATCAGGCTTTATTTTATTCAGCAGAATTAAGATAAATTATTACAGGTTTTAGACAACATAACTGACAAAGTTAATGCCTTGAGAATCTAGCCACTAGAAAGGAGAAGGAAATACAACATTCTTACAAACTATAACTTTAATTATGTGTTTATTTTTATTCATTCCAGATTTTGCAACATTCACAGTTTGAAAAATTCTTATTTAAAATAATTTCTGCAGAAGTGGGTTTTCTGGCCTCATCACTGAGACCTAAACACTGAATCCTGTAAGAGGCAAACTTGTGATAAATGTAAATTTTCATTAATTGGGAAATATAATTTCCTAAATATTGTTTTAAATGATCATTTAGATCTTCATGTACTTCTATCAGTTAGCAAAATATTTCCTCTCACTGGTAAGCTAAGTGTTGCTTATTTATTTGTAATCATGAGTGCTGGTGCTTCTTCAATAGTGACATACATGGCTGTTGAATAAAAGAAAAAAAGGTGTCACTAGATATTTCAGAAATCTACTAAAAAACAAAGACGTCGCTTTAAGGACTAATGTGCACCTGGTCCAAGCCATGGTGTTTTCAATCACTTCCTACGCATGCGTAAGTGGGACAATGAATAAAGAAGATCAAAGAAGAACCGATGCTTTCAAATTATGGTGTTGGTGAAGAAGATTGAATACACCATGGACTGCCAGAAGAATGAGCAAGTCTATCTTGCAAGTACAGCCAGAATGCTCATTAGAAGCTAGGGGATAGCGAGACATTGTCTCGCTTATTTTTGGACATGTTATCAAGAGGAACCTGTCCCTGGAGGACATCATGCTTGGTAAAGCAGAGGGTCAGCTAAAAAGAGGAAGACCTCAACAAAAAGATTGACACAGTGGCTGCAACAATGGTCTTAAGCATAACAACAACTGTGAGGATGGCACAGGACCAGGCAGTGTTTCATTCTGTTGTACATAGGGTTGCTATAAGTCAGAACTGAATCGAGGCACCTAACAACATTATCCTCTCGTGGTGTGAGAGAGATACTGCAGTTTCTTTTGTAAGGATGGCTACATTGAATGCTAGGCTAAAAGATTTCCAACACTATGAAAAATATCTTATTTTTAAACAGCACAATCTTAGAGGATGTATGCCCTACTAAGTAAGCTTTTGTAGTCTGAGTGTGTGGGGTTAGACGGTAGGGAGATGCAGAAAGAGCACTTATCTTCTATTTTATTTACTATATTTTTTTCTGAATTTCTACACATTTGAATACAATTAAAGATAAAAAATCTTTCTGGTTATTGTCAGTTACCAAGTTACCGAAATTAACTTAAACTTTGTTGTTAGGTCCCATTGAGTCAGTTTCGACTCATAGACACCCTGTGTATTACAGGAGGAAACATTGCCCAGCCCTGTGCCATCCTCACAATCATTGTTATATCTGAACCCTTTGTTGCATCCACTGTGTCAATCCATCTCCTTGAGGGTCTTCCTCTTTTCCACTGACCGTTTACTTTACAAAGCATGTTGCCCTTCTCCAAGGATTGATCCCTCCTAACAACACGTCCAAAGTATATAAGACGCAGTCTAGCCATCCTTTCTTCTAAAAAGCGTTCTGGTTTTACTTCTTCCAAAACAGATTTGTTCATTCTTTTGGCAGTCCATGGAGTATTTGATATTCTTTGCCAACACAACAATCAAATGCATCAATTATTTTTCTGTCTACCTTATTCACTGTCCAGCTTTCACATGCATATGAGGTGATTGAGAACACCACGGCTTGGGTCAGGTGCCTTAGTCAAAATGACATCTTTATTTTGCTTAAACTAGTTACTAGAATTTTAACTTAAAAAACTAGTTAAAAAATATATCTGTTTTATAACTTTGTTTCCAGTGAAAAGTTAATCAAAATTATCAATGACCCTTAAGAGAAAGGAGCATATTTTTGTACATGGTCACTTACTGAAGAGTCTCCTTTAGATCTTTGGTAACTGAAAATGCTGGTCTATTGAATCCTGGAGGTCTTTTTTTTTTTTTTTTTACTCCACCTCATAACACACTGGCAACAACTTTTACCACTGGCAGACAGCTAACAAAGTCAGCAGAAGGATTTTCAGTCTGATCCTGGCCTCAAGGTGCTATTTCTATTTTGTTTCCATGGAAATGGAAATCAGATATATAAAATAATAAAAGAAAAAGAAGTGCTTTTATTTGTGAATTTTTGAAGCTTGTGATTTTATTTCGGTAACAGTATAGTGATTTTTCTTTCTTTTTTTTTTTTTCCAACTAAAGACATCAAATATTTAGTAGTTATTCACTGGAACTTTATCTTCTTGCCAGAAACCAAGTACTTAGGAGGGCATATATGTCTTCCGGGAGGAAAAAAAAAAAAGACGAATCCATGGGTTTGACATGATCCGGTTTGTAATATATGTTAGCCCCATGACATCCAGAACTAAAGGCTGGACCAAAATGTTTCCCAGTGGCTTCTGGTAAAGCCCTAACCCCCCAAAACCAAACCCATTGCCATCAAGTCAATTCCTATGCATAACAACCCTATAAGATGAGTAGAACTGCCCCATGGAGTTTTCAAGGAGCACCTGGTGGATTCAAACAGCCAATCTTCTGTTTAGCAGCCATAACTCTTAACTACTATGCCACCAGGGTTTCCACTGAAGCTCTGGTCCCAGGAAAAAGACATTTCTTGCCTTGCTTTGTGTTGGCAAGAAATGGAGTGATGTTTCTGGAGTCAGTGTTGGTACTGGGTAGGACAAGAGAAAGAATTAATCTCCCATTCAAAATGTGCCTTAAGTACAGAGCTGTGACTGAGAGTGCTATTACTTGAAACAGGACAGACAGAGTTTTGGAATCAGATGGAGGAAGCCCATTTTGGTTCTGTGGAGCTGCTGATGTTACCTCTCCCACCAGTTGGGACCCCTTATGTTCTACTATTCTCTCTTCACAATAATGGAGGCCCTGGATGGTGCAAAGCGCTTAAGAGCTCAGCTGCTAAGTGAATTCATCCAAAAGTGCTTCAGAAGAAATGGCTGATGATTTACTTCAGAAAAATCAAATCCATTGCTGTTGAGTTGATAAGGACTCATAGTGAGCCTATAAAACAGAGTAGAGCTGTCCCACAGGGTTTCTAGGGCTGTAATCAATACAGAAGCAGACCGCCACATCTTTCTCCTGGGGAGTGACTGGTGGGTTCAAACTGCCATCCTTTCAGTTGGCGGCTGAGTGCTTTACCTCTGTGTCACCAGGGTGATGCTAAAAAAATAAAATCATGTAATTTTTGAAATATTTAAATATCGACAAATGGTTATATTATTTTGGTTGACCTATAAAATACCTCAATTCAAAACTATTTTTTAAAAAACCCTAAAAATTAAAATAACATATATTCATATAAAGTAAATTTAAAAATACATTGATTTAAAAATAACATAAAAATTAAAAAAATTATTTTTGTCACATATCCACATACTTTAATGAACCTCGTCATTTCTGTCTGTAGCCCTGTGTTTTGCAGTTCACTTCTCAGGCTCAGGTTAAAAATAATAATAATAATAAACCCGTTGCCGTTGAGACAATTCCGACTCACAGTGGCCCTATAGGATAGAGTGGAACTGCCCCATAGAGTTTCCAAGGAGTGCCTGGTGGACTCAAGCTGCCAACCCTTTGGTTAGCAGCTGTACCACTTAACCACAACACCACCAGGCCCAGGTACCACTAGCTAAAACAATGAGTACAAGGCCGGGCAGCATCAGTACAACCTAACACCTGAAGCAGTTAGCTATCCCTAGTAACTTAGGTTCTAGTGTAATTTAGTTAATCACCACGTACCCTTCACAACATTTTTAAAAGTTCTGGAAAGGGACATGTTAGTTACATGGTAACTAAAAGGGCTGGGAAAATTAAGCCAGGTTATAATGTTAGTTGTCTTCTATATTTAGCTCCTGGTGTCTTCTGTCATCTAGCTGATGCCTTCCTGGAACTTCAATGCAACTATTTCTATGCAAGTATTAGGTTTGATCCTTCATACATCTGTCAGTTTGTCTTACTGTGGAGGCTTGCATGTTGCTGTGATGCTGGAATCCATGCTACCAGTACTCAAATACCAGCAGGGTCACCCATGGCCAGCAGGTATCAGCTGAACTTCCAGACTAAGACAGACTAGGAAGAAGGACCCGGCAGTCTACTTCTGAAAAGAATTAGCAAGTGAAAACCTTAAGAACAGAAGTGGAACATTGTCTGATATAGTGCTGGAAGATGAGCCCCTCAGCTTGGAAGGCACTCAAAACAAGACTGAGGAACAGCTGCCTCCTCAAGGTAGAGTTGACTTCAATGACGTAGATGGAGTGAAGCTTTTGGGACCTTCATTTGCTGATGCGGCATGACTCAAAATGAGAAGAAGCAGCTGCAAACGATCATTAATAATCGAAAAGTAGAATGTATGAGGCGTGAATTTAGGAAAACTGGAAATGGTCAAGGGTGAAATGGAATGCATAAACATTGATATCATAGGCATTACTGAGCTGAAATTGGACTAGTATGGGCCATTTTGAATTTGACAATCACATGGTCTACTATGCTGGGATGCCAACTTGAAGAGGAATGGCATTGCATTCATTGCCAAAAAGAACATTTTAAGATCTATCCTGAAGTACAATATTGTCAGTGAAGGGATAATATTCATATGGTTACAAGGAAGACCAGTTAATATGACTATTCTTCAAATTTATACACCAACAACTATGGCCAAAGATGAAGAAACTGAAGATTTTTACCAATATCTGCAATCTGAAATTGATTGAACATGCCATCAGTGTGCACTGATAATTTCCTGGGGATTGGAATGCAAAAGTTAGAAACAAAAAAAGGATTGGTACTTAGAAAATATGGCCAGAGACCGCATGATCGAATTTTGCAAGACAACAACTTCTTCACTGCAAATACCTTTTTCAACAACATAAACAGCAACTATACACATGGACCTCACCGGATGGAATGCCCAGGAATCAAGTCAACTACATCTGAGGACAGAAATGATGGAAAAGTTCAATATCATCAGTCAGAACAAGGCCAGGAGCCAACAGCAGAACAAGCCATCAACTGCTTATATGCAAGTTCAAGTTGAAGCTAAGGAAATCAGAACAAGTCCACAGGAGCCAAAGTATGACCTTAAGTATATCGTACCTGAATTTGGAAAGCATCTCTAAAATAGATTTGACACATTGAACACTAATGACTGAAGCCCAGGTGAGTTGTGGAATGGCATCAAGAACATCATGTATGAAGAAAAGCAAGAGGTCATTAAAAAGATAGGGAAGAAAGAAAAGACCAAAACAAATGTCAGAAGAGACTATGAAACTTCCTCTTGAAGGTCAAGTAGCTGAAGCAAACAAAAATATGATGAAGTAAAAGAGCTGAACAAAAGATTTCAAAGGGCAATTTGAGAAGAGAAAGTATTACAATGACAAGTGCAAAAAGGTGGAGTTAAACCAAAAGGGAAGAGCCCACTCAGGATTTCTCAAGCTGAAGGAGCTGAAGAAAAAATTCAAGCTTCGAGATGCAACATTGAAGGATTCTATGGGAGAAATATTAAATGATGCAGGAAGCATCAAAAAAAGGTGGAAGGAATACACAAAGTCACTGTACCAAAAAGAACTGGTGGATGTTCAACCATTTCAGGAGGTAGCAGATGCTCTGGAACTGATGGTACTGAAGGAAGAGGTCTAATCTGCACTGAAGACATTGACATAAAACAAGACTCCAGGAATTGATCTAATACCAACTAAGATGTTTCAACAAAGGGATGCAGTGCTGGAATTGCTTGCTCATCTATATCAAGAAATTTGGAAAACAGCTGCCTGACCAGCCAAATGGAAGAGATCCGTATTTATACCAGTTCCAAAGAAAGGTGATCCAACCAAATGCAGAAACTATCAAACAATATCATTTAATTTCACACACAATAAAATTTTGCTGAAGATCATTCAAAAAAAGCTGCAGCAGTACATTGACAGGGAACTGCCAGAAATCCAAGCCAGACTCAAAAGAGGATATGGAATAAGGGATATCATTGCTGATGTCAGACGGATCCCGGTTGAAAGCGGAGAATGCCAGAAAGATGTTTACCTGTATTTTATTGACCATGCAAAGGAATTTGTGTGGATTGTAACAAATTATGGATAACATTGTGAAGAATGGGAATTCCAGAACACTTAATTGTGCTCACAAGGAACCTGTAAATAGATTAAAAGGCAGTCTTTCAAACAAAACAAGGGGATACTGCATGGTTTAAAGTCAGGAAAGGTGTGCCTCAGGGTAGTATCCTTTCACCATATTTAATCTGTGTGCTGAGGAAATAATCTGAGAAGCTGGACTGCATGAAGAACGCTGCATCAGGATTGGAGGGAAACTCATTAACGATCTGCATTATGCAGAAGATACTACCACGCTTGCTGAAACTGAGTACTTGAAGCATTACTGATGAAGATGAAAGACCACAGCCTTTAGTATGAATTACACTTCAACATAAAGAAAACAAAAATCCTCACATCTGGGCCAATAAGCAACATCTTGATAAATGTAGAAAAGATTGAATTTGACAAGGATTTTGCTGTACTTAGATCCACAATCAATGCCCATGGGAGCACCAGTCAAGAAATCATATAACACATTGCATTGGTCAACTCCGCTGCAAAAGACCTCATTAAAGTGTTAAAAAGCAAAGATGTCACCTCGATGACTAAGGTGCACTTGACCCAACCCGTGGTATTTTCAATCATGTTATTTGCAAGCCACAGCTGGGCAACGAATAAGAAAGACCTAAGAAAAATTGATGACTTTTAATTACAGTGTTGGTGAAGAATATCGAATATACTACAGACTTCCAAATGAATGAACATATCTGCTTTGGATGAAGTAAAACCAGAATGTTCCTCAGCAGCAAGGATGATGAGGCTATGCCTCACATACTTTGGGTATGTTATCAGAAGTGATCAATTTCTGGAGAAGGACATCATGCTTGGTAAAGTAGAGGGTCAGTGAAAAAGAGGAAGACTCTCAATGAGATGGATTGACTCAGAGGCTGTAACAGTGGGCTAAAGCATAAGAAGCAGGCAGTGTTCCATTCTGTTGTGCATAGGGTAGCTATGAGTGGGAACTGACTCAACGGCACCTAATAACGATAGTAACATTATGTGTAATACTTTGTTGTGAAATGAATAATTTGGGCAAGCACTAACCTACTCAATGCATTGAGGTAACAGTTTTAACAACATCTATGAATCAACTTGATGCCATGGGTTTGGTTTTTTATTTGGTCAGAGGAAAATCCTATGGTCACATAGGAATGTGACACTAAAAAACTACCAGTACTTCTGTGTGAAATTTGAGCATAATTTAAACACATATTATGGCAGGGTAATAGTAGAGATAATCTTTGATTAAACAATTTTTCTTATGCACTGTTGAGTTGGTTCGGACTCATAGCCACCCTATGTACAACAGAACAAAAATGACTGCCTCTTGATTTATGTACAGATTCCTTATGAGCACAATTAAGTGTTCTGGAATCCCAATTCTTTGCAGTGTTATCCGTAATTTGTTATGATCCACGTAATCAAATGCCTTTGCATAATCAATAAAACACAGGTAAACACCTTGCTAGTATTCTCTGCGTTCAGCCAAGATCCGTCTGACATCATCAATGATATACCTGATTCCACATCCTCTTCTGAATCTGGTTTGAATTTTTGGCAGTTCCCTGTTGATGCATTTCTACAATCATTTTTGATTTATCTGAAATTAACCAATTACCAAGTTAAAAACTCTCTGAAAATAAAATTGAATTTTCAGTTTCTGGGTTGGTTTTAGTGTTAATTTTACGTAGTAATTTACCAATTACTCATACTTTTTTTGATGATGGATATTGTGTGACAAAATAGAAAACATAAAAAACATGAATATATTTGATTTCATTGAAAATAAGAACCTACCGATATTCACCAACCAATCTTCCTTAAATAAAAGGCTGAAAATATAAGCCACACTTAAAAAATATGTAGAAAGTCAAAGGCATGAACATATTGACAGCTTTTTAAAATAGTTTAACATTGTTTTCTCAAAGCATTATATCAATGTACATATATTAGCATAATAGGAGTATATTAATTTTACATTAATTTCAGAGGCACTTTTATAAGTTTATTTTACTGTGATGATGAGATAAATATGATGGTGACCTAAGTTTGATTTGCTTTTCTGTTTGACACCTACGTTTCCAGTTTCTCCTTTCTTAATTTTATAGGGACTAATTCTGTGACTTTTAGCAAAAGATCTCTCCTTTGATTCACAGAGGGGATTTTGTGTATATACATTTAGTCCCCATGCATCTGTCAGTTTGTCATAGTGTGGTGGTTTGTGTGTTGTTGTGATACTGGAAGCTATGCCACTGGTATTAAAATACCAGTAGGGTCACACATGGTGGACAGGTTTCAGCTAAGCTTTCAGACAAAGACAGACCAGGAAGAAGGAACTGGCAGTCTACTTCTGAAAAAAACTAGCCAATGAAAATCTTATGAATAGCAGTGGAACAACGTGTGGTAAAGTGCCAGAAGATGAGCTGCTCAGGTTCACAAAATATGACTGAGGAAGAGCTGCATCCTCGAAGTAGAGTCAACCTTAATGACACGGATGGAGTCAAGCTTTTGGGACCTTCATTTGCTGATCTGGTACAACTCAAAATGAGAAGAAACAGCTGCAATAACATAAAAGTAATAAAGTGGAATGTACGAAGCATGAATCTAGGAAAATTGGAAGTCATCAAAAATGAAACGGAAGGCATAAGGACCATTATCCTAGGCATTAGTGAACTGAAGTGGTCTGGTGTTAGCCATTTTGAATTGGACAATCATATATGGTCTACTATGACAGGAATGACAAATTGAAGAGGAATGGCATTGCAACATTGTCAAAAAGGGCATTTCAAGATCTATCTTGAAGAACAAGGCTGTCAGTGATAGAAAAATATCCATATGCCTACAAGGACAGCCAATAAACATGTCTATTATTCAGATTAACTCACCAACCACTAAGGCAAAAAATGAAGAAATTGAAGATTGATACCAACTTCTACAGTCTGAAATTGATTATATACACAATTAAGATGTATTGATATTTGCTGGTGATTGAAATGTGAAAGTTGGAAACAAAGAAGAAGGATTGGTTGTTATAAAATATGGTGTTGATGATAGAAACTATGTCAGAGGTCGTATGATAAAATTTTGCAAGTCCAACAACTTCTTCATTGCAAATGACTTTTTTCAACAACGTAAATTGCTGGACTATATGAAGAAGAACAAGGCAGCAGGGTTGGAGGAAGACTCATTAACAACCTGCAATGACATGTGACACAACCTTGCTTGCTGAAAGTGAAGAAGACTTGAAGCACCTACTAATGAAGAGCAAAGACTACAGCCTTCAGTATGGATTACATCTCAACAAAAGGAAAACAAAAACCATCACAACTGGACCAATGAGCAACATCATGATAAAGGGAGAAAAGATTGAAGCTGTCAAGTGTTTCATTTTATTTGGATCCACAATCAATGCCCATGAAAGTGGCAATCAAGAAATAAAATGCTGCATTGCATTATTCAAATCTGCCACAAAGGACTTCCTTAAAGTGTCAAAAAAGCAAAGCTGTCACTTTATGGGCTAAGGTGCACCTGATCCAAGCCATGGTGTTTTCAATTGCCTCATATGGATGTGAAAGTTGAAAAATGAGTAAGGAAGACCAAAGGAGAATTGATGCCTTTGAATTATGGTGTTGGTGAAGAATATTGAATATACCATGGAATGCCAGAAAAGTGAGCAAATCAGTCTTGAAAAAAGTACAGCCAGAATGTTCCTTAGAAGCAAGGATGGCAAGGCTTCATCTCATATACTTTGGACGTATTATCAGAATGGACAGTTCCTGGGAAGGACAGCACGCTTGGTAAAGTAGAGGATTAGCAAAAAAGCGAAAGACTCTCAGTGAAATGGATTGACATAGTAGTTGCAACCATGGGCTCAAGTATGACAAGATTACTAGGAGGTGGCAGGACTGGGCAGCGTTTAGTTCTGTTGTACATAGGATCTCTAGGAGTCAGAATCAACTCGGTGGCACCTAACAACAACAATGCTTTTGGTCAGCCACAGGAACATGTTTGCAAGTTATTTTCAGGTAAATAATATACTCTTATATGTACAGCAACAAATTCAAGGAAATAAAAGTATAGCCAGTAATTTAAATGCCTAATGCTTTTTCAGAAAAAATCAGGTGGACAGAAGGCTCTATTTTAAAGTATACATATATATACATAGGAACAAAATAAGTATTTTATATACATATATATATTTCTCTATATATACTCTATACAGTATATATCACATATATGTGCTTGTGTACATATACACATATACATATATGTGTAAGTGTAGAAATTAACCTTTAAGAACTAAAACCTATAGAAAACAATATTTCAGATATATAGAAATGAACAATAACTGAAAGTAAAAACTGGTTACTTCAAAAGGTGTTTCATGTCTTTTCTTGAGACATTTTCTGAAATATGGCTTTTAAACTTTCAATTTGTAGATTTCTGAATCAAGCCAGCGTGAATCACAAAGAGCTAGTTACAGCAAAGCAGTGGCATTCACATTTCTTTAATTTTTCCACTAAACCCGTATCTCCTGTGAACAAAATAGCTGCTGTTATTTGCTTAGAATTGGCGGCCACGATCGGGCTGGCTGTCAGAGACCCCCAGTCACCCTTGCTAATTTCAAGCTCTATTGAACAGTGCTGCTCTGGCAGGACGAGTGTGCTACTTTTAGTAGCAGCCCTGGCAGGATTTAGGGATAATATTAAAGACATGCTAGCAGTTTTCTCTTTCTTTGTTTTTATTTGTCTTGGTTCAGTTTAATGAACTAGTTCATTGTGGTCCAACTTATTACTATAAATAATACCTATGGCCAGCAAGTGTTATTTAAAAGATACAGGCTGAATGTTATCCCACAGACAGGAAAAATTAACAACAAGGAGCGTGCGCAACTACACTTACCTGAGAAGGCAAAAATGTTCTTTTCCAAACTGTTTCTCGATCTTCCCTTAGAGTTTTCCCTTGAATGCATATATATGTGTGTGTGTATCTATATACATAATTTAAAAAGAAAAAAGCATCTAAATAAATTGTCACCACACTTCACATGGCATTCACTTTTCAGTTTCAGGTAATCATCTGACCTGTGTCTACTACCCCCATTGAGGTGGTCTTTATGAGTTTACCAATGACTTCCTAGGCTCTAAATTCACTAAAGACCTTTCATTCCTCTTTTCCTTGAACTGTTTTCAAAATTTATACCTCTTGAACTACATTATCCTTGCAATATATGTAGATTTTGCTTATTATTGTGTTTTTTAACCATTTTATTTTAACTGTGGCTCCCCTTCTCAGACTCTGTGGCTTTTTCCTCCTAAATCCACTTGGTAAATTAAGGATCACCTAGGTTTCTTCCTTGTTGCTTTCTTTTCTTGGTCTTTATATTGCCACCTACTAACTCATAACTACCTTTGAATATAAAGAAAACAAAAATCTTCACAACTGGACCAATAAACAGTGTCATGGTAAATAACAAAGAAATTGTCAAGAATTTTATTCAACTTTGATTAACAATAAATGCCCATGGAAGGAGCAGTCAAGAAATCAAACAACTTATTGCATTGGGAAAATCTGCTGCAAAAAGACTCTTTAAAGTGTTAAAAAGTAAAGACGTGACTTTTATGACTAAGGTGCACCTGGTCCAAGCCATGATCTTTTCAATTTAACCATGTGCATGTGAAATCTGGACAATGAAAAAGGAAGGTAGTGTTGGCAAAGAATATTGAATATACTGTGGACTGCCAAAAGAACAAATCAGTTTTTGAGGAAATAGAGCCTTAGAAGCGAGGATGTTGAGACTTCATCTTGTTTACTTTGGACACATCATCAGAAAACATTAATCTCTAGAAAAAGACTTCATGTTTGGTAAAGTAGAGGATCAGCAAAAATGAGGGAACACCTCCATGATATAGACTGACATAGTGGCTGCAAAAATGGGCTCAAACATACAAGCGATTGTGAGGATGGCTCAGGACAGGACAATGTTTTATCCTATGATGGCATACTGCTTAAGTGCTTGGCTGCTAACTGAAAAGTCAGTGGTTCAAACAAACCAGCCGCTTTGCGGAAGGAAGATGGGCAGTCTGCTTCTGTAAAGATTTACAGCCTTGAAAATCACATGGGGCAGTTACACTCTGTCCTACAGGTTTCCTATGAGTCGGAATTGACTCCACAGCAGTGAGTTTGATTTGGTGTTTTATCATGTATAAGTTACCATGAGTTGGAGCCTACTATAGAGCATCCAAAAACAACAAAAGCAATCTCATTCACTACTATATGTCTAACTACCACGTAGATACTAATAACTCATGCATGTATAATTCTCCCTATATTATTCACCTAACAGCCTGAGCTGTATTTTTACTTGCTACTGAACATCTCCCCTTAAACACTAGTAGACACATCAAATGCAATATATAATTGGACGTCTGTTTGAAAAAACAAACAAGAAAATCATTGCCTTCCAGTCAATTCCTACTCATAGCAACCCTATAAGACAGAGTAGGACTGCCCCTTAGGGTTTCCAAGGAGCAGTGGGTTCGAACTACAGATCTTTTGGTTAGCAGCCAAATTCTTACTCACTGCACCACCAGGGCTACCTGGATCAGAGGGTATGTGTTTGTTCAGATTTAGTATACACTGTCTGACAGTGTGTAAATCTAAACAAATGCAATACCTTTTAACCCAAGTATTCCATGACTTGCTTTATATTCCACAGAAATGTATGAAAATCGACACCAAAATACATATATAGGAATGCCCATGGCATCATTATTAATAATCACCCATAACTGAAATATCAAAAGAAGATGGAAGGAATACACAGAGTCATTATACCAAAAAGAATTAGTCAATGTTCACCCACTTCAAGAGGTGGCATATGATCAGGAACTGATGGTACTGAAGGAAGAAGTCCAAGTTGCTCTGAAGGCACTGGCAAAAAACAAGGCTCAAGGAATTGATGGAATATCAACTGAGATGTTTCAACAAATGGATGCAGCACTAGAGATGCTCACTCGTCTATGCCAAGAAATATGGAAGACAGCTTCCTGGCCAACTGATTGGAAGAGATCCATATTTATGCCTATTCCCAAGAAAGGTGATCCAACCGAATGTGGAAATTACAGAACAATATCATTAATATCACACAAAAGCAAAATTCTGCTGAACATCATTCTGAAACGGCTGCAGCAGTATATGGACAGGGACCTGCCAGAAATTCAGGCCGGTTTCAGAAGAGGACTTGGAACCAGGGATATCATTACTGATGTCAGGTGGATCCTAGCTGAAAGCAGAGACTACCAGAAGGATGTTTACCTGTGTTTTATTGACAATGCAAAGGCATTGGACTGTGCGGATCATAGCAAACTATGGATAACATTGCGAAGAATGGGAATTGCAGAACACTTAATTGTGCTCATGAGGAACATTTACATAGACCAAGAGGCAGTTGTTTGGACAGAACAAGGGGATACTGCTTAGCTTGAAGTCAGGAAAGGTGTGCTTCCAGGATGTATCCTTTCACCATACCTATTTGGTCTGTATGCTGAGCAAATAATCTGAGAAACTGGACTATATGAAGAACGATGGGGCATCAGGATTGGAGGAGGACTCATTAACAACCTGCATTATGCAGATGACACAACCTTGCTTGCTGAAATTGAAGAGGACTTGAAGCACTTACTAATGAAGATCAAAGACCACAGCCTTCAGTATGGATTACACCTCAACATAAAGAAAGCAAAAATACTTACAACTGAACCAATGAGCAACATCATGATAAACAGAGAAAAGACTGAAGTCATCGAGGATTTCATTTTACTTGGATCTGCAATCAACAGCCATGGAAGCAGCAGTCAAGAAATCAAAAGACCCATTGCAGTGGGTAAATCTGCCACAAAGAACCTCTTTCAAATGCTGAAAAGCAAAGATGTCACCTTGAAAACTAAGGCGCGGCTGACCCAAGCTATGGTATTTTCAATCACATCATATGCATGTGAAAGCTGGAAAATGAATAAGGAAGACCAAAGAAGAATTGATGCCTTTGAATTGTGGTGCTGGCAAAGAGTATTGAATATACCATAGACTGCCAAAAGAATGAACAAATCTGTCTTGGAAGAAGTACAACCAGAATGCTCCTTAGAAGCAAAGGTGGAGAGGCTGCGTCTTAGTCTTACATACTTTGAAAGTATTGTCAGGAGGGAACGATCCCTGAAGAAGGACATCATGCTTGGCAAAGTACAGGGTCAGTGGAAAAGAGGAAGACCCTCAATGAGGTGGATTGACACAGTGGCTGCAGCAATGACCTCAAGCATAATAATGATTGTAAGGATGGCGCGGGACCAGGCAGCATTTCCTTCTGTTGTGCATAGGGTTGCTATGAGTGGGAACCAACTCAACCGCACCTAACAACAACAACAGCAACTGAAATAACTCACACAAGTTATGTGTAAGTTTCAATATATAAACTAGGGTAAATTAATAAAGTGAAATACTATACAACATTGTAAACAAAAGAACCTCTGCTAAGTGTAATAATATCAATGATCTCACAAACAATCTTGAGTGAAAAAAGACAGTGTGCTGTATAATGTTTATAGACAGTTCAAAAATACACAAAACTAATATTTGGTATTAGAAGTTCAGATACTGTTTCCTTTTGAGGAGAAATATGCATATTTGGGAGAAACCAAAAGGGGCCTTTGTGGAACTGACAACATTCTGTGCCTTCATATGGGTGTTGGTTATAGGTATGCTCACTTAAAAAAAATTGTCAAGCTATTTAAGTATAAACGGTACACTCTATATCAGTTATGTTGTTTTTGTCAGTTGCTATCAAGTTGATTCCCACTAATGGTGATGCCATGTGTGCAGAGTGGAACTGCTCCACAGGGCTTTTACGGCTGTGACCTCTCAGAAGCAAACTGCCAGGCCTGTCATCTGAGGAAACTCTGAGGGAGTTCACCCCGTCATCCTTTAGGCTAGCTGTCAAGTGCTTAACCATTTGTCCCACTCAGGCCCTCCTGCTTCATAAAAATATTTAGTAATATCACAATTGCAATAACAAATTCTCCCTCCGCACTAACACAAGAAAAATTTTTCAGATATAAGATAACAGTGCTATCTACATAAAATCCTTTAGGGTTTCCCATTGTCTTTAGATTCTGGGCATGGAATATAAAAAGTTCATAATCTAGTATCTGCCTAGAATATGGCTAATCTCTTATCATTTCTTGGTCACACCAAACCACTTATGTTTTTTGTCTTTATTATTTTTTTCTTAAAATCATTGTTATATAGTGTTTATTAATTTTTTTGTTTCAAAACTGAAATATTACTCCTTTTGGAGCCCTGGTGGCTCAGTGGTTAAGAGCTACAGCTGCTAAACAAAAATAGGCAGTTCAAATTTACCAGCCACTCCTTGGAAAGCCTACTGGGCAGTTCTATTCAATCCTGTAGTGTCTCTTAGAGTCAGAATCAATCTGACAGCAATGAGTTTTTGTAGTCTCCTTTTAATTCATGAAGTACCTACTCACTTCCTCCTTTACTTTTATGTATCATCTGTTTACATCTTTTTTAGCACATACATCAGTAATTATGGAGTATTAGGAAATGGAATAGGAAACACAGGGCTGGATAATAAAGTATAAAATCTTCATATATTAAGGAATACACACTAAAAATTAAGAGACATGTCAAAGTAATATTTTCCAAGATTTTAGATACTACATTATTTATTGTTGTTAGGTGCCATTGGGTCAGCTCTGACTTATAGAGACCTCATCTACAACAGGACTAAACACTCCCTGGTCCTGTGCCATCCTCATAATCGTTGTTATCCTTGAGCCCATCGTTGCAGTCACTGTGTCAATCCATCTCGTTGAAGGTCTTCCTCTTTTTGCTGACTCTTTACTTTACCAAGCATGGTGTCCTTCTCTAGGGCCTTCTCCCTCCTGATAGCATGTCCAAAATATGTGAGAAGTCAGGCCATCCTTGCTTCTGATGAGTATTCTGGCCGTAATACTTCCAAGACATATTTGTCTATTTTTCTGGCATTCCATGGTATATTCAATATTCTTTGCCAATACCATAATTCAAAGGCATTAATTTTTCAGTCTTCCTTATTCGTTGCCCGACTTTCACATGCATATGGGCAATTAAAAACTCCATGGCTTGGGGCAGGCACACCTTAGTCCATAAAATGACATCTTTCCTTTTAAGACTTTAAAGAAGTCTTTTGCAACAGATTTTTTAAATTTATTTATTACTGGTTTTAAAATTGGAAAGAATTCTTGAGAAATTGGTGTATCAACTTAATATTTTCTCTTATCATGAATCATCCACCTATAAATTAAGGATTTTATTTAGCACCTAAAGTGTAATTTGAGTAACTTGAAACTTTTTTTAAAGTCCTGTAAATATACCCAAATGACTTGCCACAGGGCATAGAACATACTAATGAGTTTATAGTCTCAATGTAACTACATAAGTTAACAAGCATGAATAAAAATATAAATATAGATTCATAAATTACTCAACTGTATATTATCAATATAATAATCTCTATGTTTGCTTTTATGCAGATTGTAAACAATTAAAATAAGTAAAGTGTAAAACAAATGAGAGATTCATAAAATATCCTTTCCTGAAATTAAGATGAAATCTTCAGAAAAAATGATTCTTTATGACTCAATTTGTATTAATTATTGAAACAACTGTGCATGGGAGTCTCCCAAAATTAATTCTATTATTTTAGAGTAATTTAGCCAGACACTTTGCTTTAGTAATCTAGGGCTGCTATAACATAAATACCACAAGTGGATGGCTTTAACAAAGAGATGTGTATTCTCTCCCAGTCTAATAGGCTAGAAGTTCAAATTCAGGATATCAGTTCCAGTGGAAAATTTTCTCCCCCTGTTGGCTCTAGAGAAAAGCCCTTGTCATCAATCTTCCTGTGGTCTAAGAGCTCTCTTCACAGGAATCTTTCGTCCAAAGGATGTGCTCTGCTCTGGGCACTGCTTTCTTGGTGCTGTGAGGTCCCCCACTCTCTGCTTGCTTCCCTTTCCTTTTATCTCTTGTAAGATAAAAGGTGATGAAGGCCACACCCCAGGCAAAGCCCCATTACACTGGATTAGGGGTGTGACCCAAGCAGGGTATTACATCCCACCTTAATCCTCTTCAACATAATCCAATCTTGCCTCATTAACCACAAGCGGAGATTAGGATTTACAACACATGGAAATGTTACATCCATTGCAAAATGGAGGACAGCCACATAATACTGGAAATCATGGCCCAGCCTAATTGATACACATATTTTTGGGGGACACAATTTAATCCATGACACATGACAATTTATATTTTCAAAATTCATTTAAATATTTCAAAATTTCCTGTAGATAGATTCAAATATTTTTCTGCTACTCACTCATATGTCCTTGAATAATATTTTACCATATGTGAAAATTATGATCATATGTAAAATACCTATCTTGCAGAACTACTCTGAGATTTAGAGAAAAAATAAATGCTTAGCATTATACGTACTGGAAAATCAATAATGCTAGCTATTATTAGTATCAGTACAATAAATGAAGTTGACTAGAGTGTAACATTTAACAAAGATGTTATGTCCTCAACAAAAGAAACTGCTGAATTTACAATTTAACTATTGTAATTATTTAACTCCATATGATTATCACTATCTGTATGGTAGTTTCTTCTCTTTTTTTCTACAGACTATCTTATATCTTTTCTCAGTTACTATTTTTTTCTGTACAGTTTTATTAAAGGTGTTTCCAGAACTTTTTTCTCAAAATAGGAGTGGTAAACCAAAATGCTTGGGTTGAGTTAGATTTCATAAATAAGTGGTTTGCTTCAATAAACAAAATAAGAATTCAATAGTGCATGACTAGTCTAAAGAAGACATTTGCAACTTGACCCCAGTTGATAGCTTCCAGGCAGGATTGTAATCTCAGTGTCCAGCACTTCCAATTTTGAAGAAAAAGGATAAAAAAATAAATGTTGGTCCAAAAAAAGCACAATATATAAAAACCTCCAGCTAGACCTAGGGATTCTGCAATGCGTGTGTGTCCTCAGTCTTAAATGCTTTGAAAAATATGCAGTTAGGAGTAGAGAGAGGGCAGTCAGAAGGAAAGGAAGGAAGAGAAGACAAGGGTGCTCTCATGATGGCAGTTTGAAAATAACTGAAAAGCTTACTTTGGAAAAATCATGAGAAATTATATCTTAAAGATATATTCTGGGAATTGCGGTTTCAGCTCGATAGGTAAAGGGCTTGGCAGTTGTCATTCTCCTCTTGTAATTAAAAAAAAAAAAAAACTAAACAAACTGAAAATCAACAATTTTCCTTGAACTTATTAGAGAACCGAGATCATAGGGCAAACAGCCATCCAGCAATCTGGAGAGACGAGCAATTACACAGAGTCACAACTGAAATCTGTTTACCTGGAGCAGAAGCTGCTGGAGTCCTAAACTGGTAGGAATGCTTAAATGATCATTTCTATGAATTGTTAGAGTCTGAGCTGATTAGTGTGAGAAACCCTTAGGGGGTGCAGTCTTATAGGGGCCCCACATTTTCATGTTGTACCTCCAGAAACCCACCCAGTAACCCAGTTCTTTAGAAGGAGGAAGAGAATAGCGATCATTTTGAAGTATTCCTGAGGCATTCTGCATAAAAAATCTCAACTCTAAGGGAAAAGACCTAACAGAGCCTTATTCCAGTTTAAGAAGGGTATTCTCACCCAGTGTCATCACTAGTGGGGTGCAGAGGAGATGACACCAAAATGAGCTGAGGGCCTGAGGTGGTGGCAGCAAGTGGGCCAGCCCTGCTGGGAGGGGCTGCCAAGGCAGTGGCATTAGCAGGGTTGATGTCACCCATCACCCAGTGAAGTAATCTGTCACCACTCCTTGCTCGCCAGTCACTAAAGCTGGTGTCACCCAGTGCTGTAACTTGTTACCACTCTCTAATACTGTCTGTCATTCACTAGTCACAGTGCCCACCACTGGACAGAGAGGAGGGTCTCTGCCTTGGCCAACGGGAGACAAAAGGAGCTGCGGGGAGCCACAGGAGGTGGGGCCTAGAGAAATGGGGCTGTGCAGCACAGTGCTTGACACCACATGAGGGGGCAGGGATGGGCTAGGCCTCTCTGCCCACTGGGGGGATGTTTACCAGTTGGCACTGCCCACCCTGGGCAGGGTGACACCATGAATTACTGTACTAGGTGATACCAACTCCAGTAACATCACTGTTCTTTCCACTCCAACCTCCTCTAGTCTTCCTGTTTTACCTGGGCGGGGGGGGTGGTGGTGGGGTGGATAAAGAGTTATGTCCCTGAAGGAATACTTGTGAATGTCATAGCCCAGAGACACAACCCTACTAAAAGATTGCTATTTGATTATAAGATTGTAGAAAGTTTTCAATTTATCATCTTACCAACAGAGCTCCAGTATAACAACAGCGAATTACAACCAAATAATAAGCTGCAAGACTTAGGTTCTATTTAAGGAGGAAACAAAAGAAACGACACTAGAAGAATTCAAAGCCTCAGGCACCTACAGCCACAAAAATCTAAAACACAGCAAGCTCCTAGTCAGGTTAACATAAAACCTATTCCCTAATATGTTACATACAATGTTCAGCAAAAAAGTAGGAGGCATGACAAAGTCAAAAGGAAAAAACAAAAAACACAATGCGAAGAGACAAAGCAAGTGTCAGAACCAGATTCATATGTGACACCGATGTTGCAATTAACAGGCAGGGAATTTAAAATAACTATGATTAGCATATTAAGGATTCTAATGGAAAAAAAAGTAGACAACATGTAAGAACACTTGAGTTATGTAAACAGAGAGATGAAGCTCTAAGAATGAATAAAGAGGAAATACTAGAAATTAAGAACACTGTAACAGAAACAGAGAATATCTTTGATGGGTTCATCAGTAAGCAAAGAATGGCCAGAAATAGAATTCATTAAATTGAAGATACATTGATAGAAACTACCTAAACTGAAAGAGAAAAAGAATAAATAAACTAGAATATCCAAGAACTCTGGGACAATTGTAAAACTGTAACATACTCATACCTGGAATACCAGAAAGAGATGAAAAAGAAAGCATAGCAAAAAAAAAAAAAAAATTGAAGTAATAATTGCTGAGAACTCTCCAAATTAATGAAAGACCCCAAAACAAAGACCAAAAAAGCACAGGTTTTAAAGCAAGATAAACACTGGAAAAAAAATGCACATAAGTATATCATTCAAACTGCAGAAAACCAAGAACAAAGAGAAGATCTTGAAAGAAGACAGAGGGGAAAAACAAACAAACAAAGAAACCAAAAGAGAAAACTTTCCTATAGAGGAAACCATCAGAAACCAGGTAAACAAGAAGCAGTGAAGTGAAATATTTAACATGTTGAAAGAAAGAGAAAAAAAAAAAAAAAAAACTAGAATTCTAAATTCAGTGAAATTTTTCTTCTAAAGAAGACTTTTTCAGACAAAAAAAAAATGGGGAAAATTTCTCACCAGCAGACTTGCCTCCAAGAAATGTTAATTTCTTCAAGAAGAAAGAAAATGATACAGGTCAGAAACTTGGATCTACATAAAGAAAGGAAGAGCATTAGATATGGAATAAAGATAATTTTTTTCTTATTCTTGGTTTATGTAAATATAACTATTTAAAGTAATAATAGTAACAATGTATTCATATATTTGGTGATTATAATATATAAAAAACAACCAACCACTGCCGTCTAGTCGATTTTGACTCATAGCGACCCTATAGGACAGAGTAGAACTGCCCCGTTATAATATATAAAAAATATATAGATAGATAAGCAAAATTAATGATAGCAATGTCACAAGGGGCAGGAGGAAGGAAATACTCTAATATAAATGTAGACTACATGTGAGATGATACAGTGTTAATTGGAGGGTGCCTTTGATTAATTAAAATGTATATTGGAAACTCTAGGACAATCATTAAATTTTTCTAAGTACAATTGGTATGCAAAGACAGGAATAGTATAAAATGCTCAATAAAAGCCAGAGTTGTCAGAGAAAAAGGGAAACAAAGAAAAAGAGAACAAATACAATGAATAGATAACACAAACACAGCAGATACTAATCTACTATATCAAGAATCACTTTAAATATTAATAGTTTAAATAGATGAAGTAAAAAACAGATTTTTAGAGTGAGGTGTAAAAAACAAAAGGCACAACTATATGCTTTCTACAAGTAACCTACTTTAAATGTAAAGACTCAGACAGATTAAAAGCAAAGGAATGGGGAAAAATATACTATTCTAACACAAATCAAAAGAAAACCAAAGCAGATACATTAAGACTTCAGAAAAAAGAAAATTATCAAAGATAAACAGAAGCATTGTGTAATGATAAAGGTATTAATCCTCCAAGAAGAACTAACAATCTTAAACATGTATTTACCTAAGAACACAGCATCAAATATGTGTGAACAAAAACTGATACAAGAAAAAAATGGAAATACAACATCAGTAAAGATATAGATGACCTGAAATCTATATTCTGAGCATTTAATTACTTGTAAATGTATTTCTGCTATAAATTATCCTACAGTTTCATGATTAATACAAAAGTGTAAGTGATCAGAGTATAAGACAGGCTAACCAGACAAAAGGTGTAAAACCTATTTTATTGGAGTGGTTCTTTCTTTATCAAAATAATGCTTTTAAAAGGTGACAAAAGTTTATAAAACACTATCTTGATAATAGCACTGATGGTGATATGTCAAAACAAAAAAAAGGCCATTGCTAAAAATCTCGAATTTTCCAGTGTTGGATATTCTCAGTGACGTTTAGATTTTATAGACGTGTGGTGAAATGAGTTCCTTTAAGTGGCCTTTTACCTTTGTTCTTTGGAAAAACAGCTTAAGAAATTTTCCCCCTAAGCCAGGACTATGCAAATTAAGTGAATAGAGCCTATTATGCAATGAATTGTCTGTGGCCTACTGAGAGAGGATTGGTCATTTTGTAGTGTAGCCAAATTCCACAGAGGTTTTCAGACAGAAAGAAGTAGGAAGACAGGAAGCAGAAAGAAGAAAGAAGACAAAAGCGAGGCAAAGCAGGAGAGAGGGGGCTAGGAACCTTCTAAAAGAGCTGTAACATGGACCAAGGGCTGTTACACTGGAGATGGACAGGCGAGGAAGGGGTTCTGTGGCAGAGCCCCTGGCTGGGGCTAAAGATAGACAGGCCTGTCCTCAGGGGGATGAGATAAGGCCTTTCCTGAAGGGGTGGAGAAGAAGCCTGTCCTCAGAGGTATGAGAGGAGGCCCGTCCTTAGGGGGCCACGAAGACTGTCCTCAAGGGGCCAACAAAAGGCCTGTCCTGAAGGGCCAAGAGGAACCTATTTTCAGGGATCTGAGAGAAGACCTGTTCTCAGGGGGCTAGAAGCCTGTCCTCAGGAGGCCAACAGAAGGCCTGTCCTGAGGGGGCCAAGAGAAGCCTGTCTTGAGGGGGCCGAGAGGAGCTAAAAGAGCTGTCCTGCACTGAAGAAGAGAGGGGAGTGTTCTCCTTTTGCGGGCAGCCTTATAGATTTTGCCTGCATGCTTCCCATTCCTGATCCTGAGTTGTAGCCTGTTACTTCCTTGTTAAACAATTTAACTCTAAGTATGGTCTATGAGTTTTGTGTGGTTGTTGCAATGGATTATCAAACCCAGAAGAGAAGTACAGAGTTCCATGTGAGGAACAGCTGGTGTCAGAATCGGTAAAAAGGTGGGAGGGCAGAGGTATGTCTGACCTCCACCACATAGGAATCAGCCCTTGGCTGATCTAGATTTATATCATCCCCCCTGAAGTTAGGCTCTGACACCATTAATACTACTAATATCACCCTTTCACAAATGTATATTTAAATCTATTAAAAAAAAAAACTCTTTATTACTTAATTTGCACAGAAAAAGAAATTGTTACTTTAAGTTTAAACTACTATACTCTTTCACCTATTTTTAATTCAATAAAGCAAAATTTTTTTTAAATAATTTCCATTTTTTTGGCGATACCTAGGAAAATGATTATTTACTATATTATACTATTTTTTCAACAACATATAAGGTGAATATTCACATGGGCCTCGCAGAATGGAATACACAGGAATCAAATCCACTGTATCTGTGGAAATAGACAATGGAGAGGCTCAATATTTTCAGTCAGAGCAAGGGCAATGGCCACCTGTGGAACAGACCATCAATTACTCCTATGCAAGTTCAAGTTGAAGCTGAAGAAAATCAAAACAATTCTACAAGAGCCCAACTACAACCTTGAGTATATTACACCTGAATTTAGACACCATCTCAAGAATAGGTTTAATGCATTGAACATTAATGACCAGAGACCAGATGAGCTGTGGGATGATATAAAGGGCATCATGCATGAAGAAAGCAAAAGGTCACTAAAAAGGCAGGAAAGAAAGAAAAGACAAAATGGATGTCATAAGAGACTCTGAAACTTACTCTTTAAACTTAGATTAGCTAAAGAGAAAAGAAGGAATGGTGATGTAACACAGAAGACTTCAAAGAGAAGCTCAAGAAGATAAAGTTTATTATAATGAAATGTTCAAAGACCTGGAGATAGAAAACCAAAAGGGAAGAACATGCTCACCATTTCTTGATATTTCTTTAGCTGAATGAACTGAAGAAAAAACTCAACATTTGAATTGGAATTTTGAAGAATTCTATGTGCAAAAAATTCAATGACTCAGGAATCATCTAAAGAAGACAGAAGGAATGCACAAAGGCAGTGTACCAAAAAGAATTGGTCAATATTAAACCATTTCAGGAGGTAGCATATGATCAAGAATCAAAGGTACTGAAGGCAGAAGTCCAAGCTGCACTGAAGGCATTAGTGTAAAGCATGGCTCCAGGAACTGACTGAATAGCAATTGAAATATTTCAACAAACGGATGCAATGCTGGAAGCACTTACTCAGCAATGCCAAGAAATTTGGAAGACAGCTGGCCAATCAACTGGAAGAGATCCATATTAATGACCATTCTGAAGAATGGTGATCAAACAGAATGCGGAAATTATCAAGCAATATTATTAATATTACATGCAAGTTGAACTATGCTGAAGATAATTAAAAAACTGTTGCAGCAGTACATCAACAGGAAACAGCCAGAAATCCAAGCTGGATTCTGGATTCAGAAGAGGACTTGAAATGAGGATATCATTGCTGATGTCAGATTGATCTTGGCAGAAAGTGGACAACACCAGAGAGATATTTACCTGGGGTTTTTTGACTATGCAAAGGCATTCAACTCTGTGGATTATAATAAGTTATGGATAACATTGCAAAGAATGAGAATTTCCAGAACACTTAGTTTTGCTCATGAGAAACCTGTATGTAGATCAAGAGGCATTTGTTTCAACAGAACAAGGGGATACTGTGTGGTTTAAAACCAAGAAAGGTGTGCCTCAGGGTGGTATCCTTTCACCACATTTATTTAATCTGTATGCTGTGCAAATAATCCAAGAAGTTGGACTGTATGAAGAACAACATGGCATCAGGACTGGAAGAAGACTCATTAACAACCTTCAATATGCAGATGACTCAACTTGCTGAAAGTAATGAAGATCAAAGACTACAGCCTTCTGTATGAGAAAAAAAAAAAAATCACAACTGGACCAATGAGCAAAATCATGATAAATGGAGAAAAGATTGAAGTTGTCGAGGATTTCTTTTTACTTGGACCCACAATCAATGCCCATGGAAGAAGCAATCAAAAAATCAAATGACTGAATGCATTGGACAAATCTGCTCCAAAACACCTCTTTAATGTTTTAAAAAGTAAAGATATCACCTTAAGGACTAAGATGTTTGTCATGGATTGAATTATGTCCCCCCAAAATATATGTATCAATTTGGCTATGCCATGATTCCCAATATTGTGTGATTGTCCACCACTGTGTCATCTGATATGATTTTCCTATGTGTTGTAAGTCCTATCTCTAAGGTGTTAATTAGATGGATTAGTGACAGTTATGTTGATAAGATCTACAAGATTAGATTGTGTCTTTAGCCAATCTATTTGGAGATATAAAAGAGAGAAGCAAGCAGAGAGACATAGGGTCTTCATACCACCAAGAAAGCAGCACTGGGAGCAGAGTGTGCCTTTTGGACCTAGGGTTCCTGTGAGGAGAAGCTCCTCGTCCAGGTGAAGATTGATGACAAGACCTTCTTCCAGAGCCAACAGAGAGAGAAAGCCTTCGCCTGGAGTTGGCATCCTGAATTTGGACTTCTAACCTACTAGGCTTTGAGAGAATAAACTTCTCTTCATTAAAACCATTCATTTGTGGTATTTATGTTACAGCAGTACTAGATGACCAAGTGTGCCTGATCCACGCCATCTTTTTTGATTTCCTTATATGCATGTGAAAGCTGGACAATGAATGAGGAGGACCACAGAAGAATTGATGTCTTTGAGTTATGGTGTTGTTAAACATTGAATGTACCATGGGCTGTCAGAAGAATGAACAAATCTGTCCTGGAAAAATGCTGCCAGAATGGTCCCTGGAAGTGAGGATGGGGAGACTTAGTCTCATGTACTTTGGACATGTTACCAGGAGGGACCAGTCCCTGGAGAAGGATATCATGCTTGGCAAAGTAGGGGGTCAGCAAAAAAGAGGAAGACCATCAATGAAATGGATTGAAACAGTGGCAACAAAAATGGGATCAATGATAACGATGATTGTGAGGATGGCACAGGACCAGGCAGTGTTGCCTTCTGTTCTGTATGGGGTCACTATGAGTTGGAACCAACTTGCCAGCACCTAACAACAGCAATAACACTGTATTATTTAGTGAATTAATGCTAGCTGCCATTATTTGATGACGTTGTTAGTTAACACAATAGAAATTTATTTCATATGCTTATTCTTATATTCCATGAGAGGTTATGCTTCTCTCCTAGGTGGCCCCCATCTAAGCTTTAACTCAGGGATCCAGAGTCTATTGACCTAGTAGTTTTACTGCTAGGTACATGAATCTCACACAAGATTGTGTGAGATTGCCGGCATCGGGCATCACCGTGTCTCCATTCTGCTAATCAGAACTCTAATGCAACTCAAATCCATCCTAGATGCTCAAGTTTGAGGAATGCACAGTATTATCACTGTAACATTAATATAGTAGAAAATAATTGCAAAAGAAAATGCAAGTTTATCTTTAAAGTGTCACTGCTTCATTTGCAGATTGAACCAGAATTTTTAATTCATGGTAGTTCAAAACTGTTAAAAATTTTGATCACCTCCAATTAACCTAAGATTGGATTAAAAGGTAGAATATATAATTCAAAGAAATTGTAATTTAATCTCGCAAAATCCTCTTACAAAATAACTGTCAAAGTTAAATTGTATGACATAAAGTTTCGTTACATTGGATAATAATTACAAGCTTTCTATATAATGCAACAAGAATATGAAAGAATAAAATAAAAGAGAGGAATAACTTTGTCTTAAATTCATGTGTAAACCATAAGAAATGATCATTTCCAAACTTAAAAGAACCTATAAATATTATTACTTTTTTTTCCCCCTTGGAAGAGATTTTCATTTTTAAATTTTATTTTTTCTTTCTTTGAAGTATTAAGTTGTATTTTGTTAAAAAATAAAATATTTGCTGAAATATTCTTTGAGACAGAAATATCTCGCTAGAAAGTATAGACATAAATTGAGTTTGAAACTAATAACAATTGCAATCAAAAGATAGGATTATACAGTTTTAAAAAATTGTGAAGCTTTCTTTAAAAATTTTTCTAGCTTATGGAATAGTTTTCTTTTTCTGGAAAATTGAAATCTTTTTGCAATCTGTTTATCCCTAATTTAAGTACTGTATTTCTTACAGTTTTTCCTTTTTTCAATTATGGTGACGATGAAAATGTGTCATGACACCATTTACACTAAGATTCCTGGGATATTTACCGTATACACCCATAACTTATTCAGGCATGGAAATAAAAATGTTCCTAATGGAAAAATGATGATTTATTGCAAAAGGCTTAAAAAATATACTGATAGATACTTCCTACAAATTGACAGAGCTTTTTGCCTCATTAAAATGACTGATAAAGTTGTTTAAAATGGTCAACCTACAATGAGACAACCAGTATAAAAAAAGAGGTCTTATTCATTGTGTCCCCATAATTTGAGGATTCAGCATGATAGTAAAAAAAATAGAACATATTAAAAGATCAGACTTAGCTCTTCTTCACGATAATTTGTGTGCCTTAATAAGAATAACTAAGTTACTAACAATGGCATTGAATACAATCTGGAGCATTTGATTATCACATTTACTTTTACTAAAGAAATGTGAAGAGTTTTACTGTTGAACATAAAATTTTTATACAAATATTTGAGGATTAAAGGTCTGCACCCATTTCAGTTCATATAATAAAACTCATATAAAAGTGAAGGAAAGAAAGGAAGTTTTATAGAGACTAGAATTGGCATGCCCTTCAACTGTTAAAGAGTTCGTTTTTCCTTTAGTTAAAAGGAAGCATTTGAATAAAATACATAAATATTAAAAAGGCAATTATGGTTTGTTACCAGGATGACAGAAATGAAGCACTTGATAAAATAATGGGAATAATTTACAGCTCAGTGGGACAACCACAGAGACAATAATCTAATGAAAAAGGCACATTTATTTTAAAAAGAAAATAAGATCTGTTATCTAAGGCCATCTTTAATTTCAACACTAGTGCACCAGATGACAGTAAAAGACCCCACATTTCAAATCTTTCAAAGACATTTTCAGTAATTCATTGGTGATTATGAAGTAACATAACTAATGCAAAGAGATTCCCCTGAATAGGCTAGCAATTCAATTCTATTAGGAAGAAAATGCTTTTGCTTTCCTAGATACCCTTTGATATTTTATAATAAAGGAAGGGTCCATGTAAAATACTTTAAACTGTTTGTAGGTCTGATACAATTGTTAAAATTTTATAGCTATTTACAAGTATGTAGTATCTATACCCAAATATAATAACCTCCCCAATTAGAGCCTTGGAAGTTAGAAAATGCTTTCAGTCTATGTAGAAATATACATTCAAAATTAGCTTGATCTGACATCTTTTACAATGATAGTTAATAAATATTTTGAATAAGAAGCTAGTAGTTTGGGAAAGGTAATTCATTTGTAGTTCAAGACCAGATGAGTATAAGAGTATAACATAAAACTAGCATCAAGAATAGCATAGCAGAAGCATGGCTGGAACTAATCATAGCTCTGTCATAGTGTATGTTTATCACTTTAGTCAACAATGCATATCTAAAATGGGCTCTGGCATTTTTGGTAAATTTGATCACAACTATATGACAAAAACTGGAATCCCCACATGTCACATTTAGTAGCCCCAGTATCATAATGATGACCCATACTTTGTACCTTGGGAATTTCTCCAAATCTGGGCAAGTGTGAAGGTATTGTAAAGGAGATCAGTTAGCATTCTTGTATTCACGTGGCAATTTGACTGTCTTTTGATTGGAGACTATGGGCTGCCTAATGTCCAAAGCACTATTATGCCATAAAGAAGGAAATTAATCAAAGGATAAACACAGTTGGGTTTCACAAGTATGGTTAGAAAATAAAGACTGGGACAAAGGGAAATTTTAGTTTTAGTAATGGTGTGCGTCAGATTGTTGTTTTGCCTATTGCTAGGCTCCTACAGAGAAGAAGAGTTGTAATAAAAGTAGGTTTATTTTTGTCAATCTAAATGAAAGAACTCTATCACCATAAGACATTTAAGAAAATGAGAACAAATTTCAACTCTATTTTGTGGCCTAGTAATGGATTGTAACATAAGTCTCCAGGGTGGGGTTGAAGGTGGAGAGAATATGTTCCACAACTTCAGCTCAATATCTGTCTATATAACAGCACCATCCCCAATATTGGAAACATAAGCGAAAATCACCTAATGACTCAATTGTTTGAGAATCTGGTTATCAACATCAGGAGCTGCAGAAGACAACAAGGTGGTAATGTCCAGTCATCTAGGATCAGCAAACAAAACATGGATGTGATGGGGGAAAATGTGAAGTGTGACCTATGCTGAGGCATGCAAAACTGCTGATCTACCTGAGTCAGAATGAAAGGACTTAGGTTCCAGAGAATAAGAGTGGGTCTCTTATTATTACAACTTATTTCTATCCTTAACCTGGTGTAGCCAGGAGCAAGAGTAGTGTGAGATAATTTGGATACTTCTAAGGGAACTTTTGTTTTTGGATGTTCTGGGGCTTTGTAAATTTTAGATAATTTATATGACCACCACTAATGTATAAATGCAAAGCTTATCAGGAATAAACATTAATTTTGTGGAGGAACTTGAATGTGCATTATCATATTTGATCTTCATAATAACACTTGTAAGATAGGTATTATTGCCCCAGCTTCTCATACGAACTTAAGAGAGGTTAGGTAATTTATCCAGGTAGGAGTAGTATAAATCCATAGTTAACGCTGTGGCATCTGATGCCAAAGTCTTTGTTCTGTTACACCGTGTGGGCATAGAGAAGTCTGGAAAAAAAATCCATCACTGGTTGCAAAAATCAATATTTACAATTCCACATGACTGCACAGGTAGTACATAAAGATAAAGGCTAATTTTGCTTAAGAAATAATCATATTTCATTCTTTTTAAATTTTCTCATCAACAAAAATTGAAATGTGAGAACACCTAGTACAATCCTAGTTGACCTGACGATCCTCTAGGATTATTTTGCAATTTGACTTTCATGAACAAAGAACCAGTGAAGAAACACAAAACAAAACCAATAAATGTGTAATGGTGCTGACAAGCATCTTGCTTGGCTTTCTACCCTTAGGAAACTGTCATCCCATTTCATTGTCAGTTTATAAACACCATTGCTAAATGGAAAGCAGAGATAATTCATTCAGTTCACTTAGGAAAACCTTGAACTTCAGGTCACCTAAACTAAATCTGTTTAAATCTCAGAAGTAATGAGAGAGCAAACATGAAATTATAGAAAATTCTAATGCTATTTTCATCCCAGGGAGTTCAGAATTACATTATGCCGGGGATATAATTAACTCCACTGAATTCTACTCTACGTAGCATGTTAGAAGTATAGGATTTATCATTAGCATAAATGGAACAAAAGCATAGGCCTGAAGTAAATTATCTGCAACATAGCTATCAACGGCCAATGGGAATGAAAAAAATCTCGCAAAGGAATCACAAGTGGTTAAAAGTCAGAGGAAGTGATGAAAGCTATAATTAAAACCATAAACTATAAGTAAAAGAGCATGTAAACTACAGAGCCATTTATTCCATGGATGAAAGGATTCAAGCTAAATGAAGAACTACTGATTTCACAAGGCTCAGGATACAACAGACAAGGAAGCAGCCCAACAGGGTCAGGAAACCTTCATTCTCAGTCAAATATGGCCTGATTCACTGTTTGACCTCTAGTAAGAACTTAAACTTCCTGAGTTTCTCTTTCTCATATCTGTGGGACGAGACACATTATATCTCCTTCATAGATATGTTGAGAAAGCAGGTAAAATAATTGAATAGATATTTAGATGAAAGACAATATAATACAACTATATATCTATTGTAGTAGAAGGGCATGGTGGAAACTGCCCATAGTATAAAGTAGAAAAAACTCAAGTTTGTGTTTTTTTTCTACTGTTGATTAGAAACTTAAATTCAAACAAATCATTTAACATCCTAGAACCTCAGTTTCCTCATATGTAAAGTGAGAATAGGGAAAAAGATATAGCTGAGTGAAGACCAGATGAGAAAATATATTTTAAGTGCAATGTGAAAAATGTAGCAATATGTACAATGATATTGATTTAAAATAACTCACTTCTAATGTATACTAATAGGAATAGTTAAGAAAATTCTATAAGAAGAAGGTGACTGGAAGCATGTATCTCCAAATGTGTCAGATAAACGAACAATGTCAGCAATGGCTAGAGTCTCAGCATGTCACCATCTATTAACCTATTTTTTAAACACAAATTTCCTTTTTGTACTAACTGGGTGTACAGCTTAATAGTCTCATCAATTTCACATTTTATAAATAATTAATCTCTGTTTTGGTGTGGGAAAGCTATTGCTAGTATCCTATTTTGAAAAGATGAAATTATACTTTTAAGGAAAGAGCTCCAGACACTCAAAAGGAAGCAAGCACAAAAGTTTCTTTAACAATAATGGATGTTATGGAGGTTCTCAAAATTTCAAGTCTAGATATCATATTTTCCAGTGTAATCCATGTACTTGATAATCCGTTTACAAGTTTTTCCAAATCATTTTTTTCAAGATGTATGCTTGAAGGTAGAAGGAATACACAGAGGCGCTGTACCAAAAACAGTTTGTTAATGTTCAACCATTTCCAGAGGTAGCATGTGATTAAGAACTGATGGTATTGAAGAAAGAAGTCCAAACTACACGGAAGGCATTGGTGAAAAACAAGGCTCCAGGGATTGAAAGAATGCCGACTAAGGTGATTCAACAAATGGACCCTGCGCTGGAAGTGCTCGCTTGTCTATGCCAAGAAATTTTGAAGACAGCTACCTGACCAACCAACTGGAAGAGATCCATATTTGCACCCATGCCAAATAAAGATGATCCAACAGAATGAGGAAATTATCGAACAATGTCATTAATATAACACACAAGTAAAATTTTGTTGAAAATGATTCAAAAGCAGTTGCAGCGGTACATCGACAGGGAACTGCCAGAAATTCAAGCAGGATTCAGAAGAGGACTTGGAATAAAAGATGTCATTGCTGAGGTCAGATGGATCCTGGCTGAAAGCAGAAAATACCAGAAAGATGTTTACCTGTGTTTTATTGACTATGAAAAGGCATTCAACTGTGTGGATTGTAACGAATTATGAACAACATTGTGAAGAATGGGAATTCCAGAACACTTATTTGTGCTCATGAGGAACCTGTACATAGATCAAGAGGAAGTCTTTGGAACAGAACAGGGGATAACCAAAAAACACCTAACCCATTTCTGTCAAGTTGATACCTACTCACAACGAGCTTATGGGACAGAGTAGAACTGCCCCATAGAGTGTCCAAGGAGTACCAGGTGGATTATGGTTAGCAGCCATAGATTTTAAGCACTATGCCACCAGGATTGCCAAACAGGGGATACTGCATGTTTTAAAGAAAGGTGTGCGTCAGGGTTGTATCCTTTCACCAAATTTATTCAATCTGTAGGCTGAGCAAATAATCTGAGAAAATGGATTATATAAAGAAGAATGAACCATTAGGATTGGAGGAATACTCATTAACAACCTGTGATATGCAGATCACACACCTTGCTTGCTGAAAGTGAAGAGGACTTAAAGCACTTACTAATGAAAATCAAAGGTCACAGTCTTCACTATGAATTACACTTCAACATAAAGAAAACAAAAATCCTCACAGCTGGACCAGTAAGCAACACCATGATAAATGGAGACAAGATTGAAGTTTTCAAGGATTTTGTTTTACTTGGATCCACAATCAACACCCATGGAAGCAGTGATCAAGAATCAAAAGATGCATTGCACTGGGCAAATCTGCTGCAAAAGACCTCTTTAAAGTGTTGAAAAGCAAAGATGTCACTTTCAGGACCAAGGTGTGCCTGACCCAAGCTATGGTGTTTTCAATTGCCTCATATGCATGTGAAAGCTGGACAATGAATAAGGATGACCACAGAAGAATTGATGCCTTTGAATTATGGTGTTGGAGAAGAATGAACACATCTGCCTTGGAAAAAGTGCAACCAGAATACTCCTTAGAAGCAAGAATGGTGAGACTATGTTTCTCATACTTTGGACACATTATCAGGAGGGACCAATCCCTGGAGAAGGATATCATTTTTGGTGTCATGGATTGAATTGTGTCCTCCAAAAATGTGTGTCAGCTTGGCTAGGCCATGATTCCCAATATTGTATTATTGTCCACCATTTGTTATCTGATGTGTTTTTCCTATGTGTTGTGGATCCTACCGCTATGATGTTAATAAGGCAGGATTAGAGGCAGTTATGTCAATGAGACAAGACTTAATATACAAGATTAAGTTCTGTCTTAAGCCAATCTCTTTTGAGATATAAAAGAGAGAAGCTAGCAGCAAGACATGGGACCTCATACCACCAAGAAACAAGATCCAGGAGAATAGCACGTATTTTTGTGAATATTGATGATGAGGACGTTCCCCCAAAGCTGACAGAGAGAGAAAGCCTTCTCCTGGAGCTGGCACCCTGGATCTGAACTTCTAGCCTCCTACACTGTGAAACAGTAAATTTCTGTTTGTTAAAGCCAGTCACTGGTAATATTTCTATTACAGCAGTACTAGATGACCAAGACTCTTGGTAAAGTAGAGGGTCAGGAAAAAGAAAAAGACCCTCAACGAGATGGATTGACACAGTGGCTGCAACAACACGCTCAAGCATAGCAACAATTGTGAGAATGGTTCAGGACGGGGCAATGTTTCCTTCTGTCGTACATAGGGTCTCTGTGAGTCAGAACCGACTCCATGGTGCCTATCGACAACAACAACATGCTTGGTTTAGCAGGAGTCTGCAAACTGGTGGCCTGAGAATCATCAATGTTGCCTGCAGATGTGTTTTGTTTGGCCTACACAGACTCTTTTAATAGAACAAAAACTCTCAATCTGCAGTTCCCATTACCCCTTCTGGGTTTATAATTAGTCACTTTTCACATTTAACTTACCTTCC
This sequence comes from Elephas maximus indicus, assembly GCF_024166365.1. Taxonomy (NCBI): domain Eukaryota; kingdom Metazoa; phylum Chordata; class Mammalia; order Proboscidea; family Elephantidae; genus Elephas; species Elephas maximus. The sequence continues at coordinate 159,569,435 of NC_064819.1, forward strand.
TGGATCCTTAAGGTATTTGAGTTTGCACCCATAGGTACAACTTGGAACCTAAAAACTAACCCCAACTCAGTATTTATTGAAAGATACTCATGCTATAAAGCCCATAAATCCATATATTTTTAACAGATATTTTTCTCAGTCTTGAATTTGTTAAAATTTACCTTTTATTCCTATTTATTATTTTAGATATATGTAGCCAGTATTATGATAATTTATTTTCTTTCTTGAATAATCAAGGAGTGTAACTTTGGGTATGACAAGCCAAGTCTTTCCAGCCCTACCCACTCCCTCAGCATCTCAAATTAGTCATAGGCTAAATTGACAGTATCTCTATTTTATGGAAATATTAGTTTCTTTTTTAAATTTTGGGACAACAATGCTTCAAACTTATACTCTGTGGCTTTGGATTTATAGAATATAAATTCCTGGTTGTAGTAGTATTTTACAGCTAAAGCCTTTATTGCATATTATATTTTTTTGCAAATAGTGAGACTAGGAAAATAATGTCCAAGGGGGTTGTGTAGTTGCCAAAAAAAAAAGTGTAACATGAGCATTACTTGTGTAAATATAAAGAAATACAGTAGTGCTTGTAGATTATAGAATAATGGGAATTAATTCCTTCAAAAAGCAGTAGTTAAAGCTGTTATGATGTTTTTCTTCTTGGAATAACACTTCTTTCCTCTCTTTTGTGACCCTCAGTTAATGGTTTGTGCATTTCTTGACTTTGGATTTCAAAAGCTTTGATCTTTAGAGAAACAGAAGACTATAATAGATAAACTATTTCATGAAAATTAAGGGACAGAACGAAGTTGTACCTCCCTTACCAACTTTATCATCAATGTAAAACATGCACACACAGACTTCCCACAGTCTGGGGAGAAACAAGGAGGAAGGCAAGACAGGAAAAAATGAGCACAAAAATGTTGAGGATCCATTGTCTTGCTTTATTAACAAAGGCCTCAGTACACAGAAAGGAAATGAAACCTCAGCAACTGAAAAGATTCCATGCCCAAGGATGACATGGAAATATTGGCATTGGATATCCTGAAGGGTCATAGACATAGCATAGTACTCCACTAGAACTGAAGGTGCTACGGGTACAGTAACAAGAAATATCTCAGAAACAACCTGTGTGGATCAAAGACCAAACAGCAGATAAGATGGTGGATTTCCCCCCAGATGCTAGATGCAGAAGATAAATATCAGTACAAAGCCTTGGCACTAGATAAGACCTTCTCCACCAAGTGTTTAGCCTTACTCTGGGAAAACAAGTTTTCATTGTCTGGGAATTTATTTCTACCAACTGACTGCATAAGGGTTAAAATGAAATTGATTCAAGTACAGAAATATGTTTACATACCTTGCACACTTTAGTTAGCGTGTGAAGAAATTCATATCTAAAACATAACTAATTAAAAAAATTTTTAAATTGTACTTGTGCAGGTAAATCTTAGGAGCATAGTTGTTTCCAAGATTTTGAACATTTTGTTGGGAAAAAAAAGATGAATTTCTTTTCTCTAGTTCCATCTACATTACTGTATTGATTTTCATTGGAGTGTAGCAGCTAAATCATATACTAAAATAATCTAGCATTAAGCAGGAATGCTAAACCATTTTCTATACTCTTCACACATTGGTTGTAAATTCTTGAGGCTAGTGGTTAGCTATATATATATTGGTTAGGCTAATAAATTTTGTATGATCCAAGACATGCAGATATAAATGTAAAGTATAGTATTATTAGGTTTCAACATTTAACCAGGGCATTAAAACTACATCAGCTGAGTTTCAGTCCAAGACTTCATTCCAACCTCAAGAAAGTACAACTCTCACTATCATCATGCATGCAGAGCTACAACATTTGGGTCCACTTAGTTTTTGCAAATGAGGTGTCTTGCTTCTTGACTTCCAAAACTTTTAAGCAATCTATTTCTTATAACATGAATCAAAGGTTTGTTGAATATCTTCTGAGCCATCTGGGTGAGTTAAGGGTAAAGGAATCTAAAATGAATGTATTCGTTTCATTTAAAACACACATGGGCTTATAAACCAATTGAAAACCACTTGGCATGAACATATAGGAACTTGACAGAAAATATTTCCCTGAACCCAACACTTTGACAAGGTCCAAATGCAATAAAAAATTGCCCACATTTTTAAATGTAAATTGGCAAAATAGTTAATCATTAAAGGGAAAAAAGACATTGAAGTGGATTTAAAATAGATTTTTTTTTCTAATGAAATATAACTATGGACAAGCTCGTATGTCTTTTTTACAACAGTAGATCTTAAACTTTTCACGAAGTAGTCGTAAAGCATCTGATTACATCTGAGTGACCTTTAGCATGCATCTGTGTTTCAGGTATTCCTGTCGCCATCCTGTGAGTGTGCTATAGAACCTGAAATTAGTGCTAGATGACCTTCTTCCATAAATACATAGACACATGTATACATATATGTATATATAAGTCCTCAAAAAATAAAGAAAAAGCATACCCTCTGTATTTGACCTTTTGAATATTATGCATAAATTATACGTACACACAAGCACTGGTTCTAGTCTACTTATTTATTTATTTTTCCAATAAGGGTTGCCAGATAAATATTGGATGCACAGTTAAATTTGAATTTCAGATAAAGAACAAATGATATATTTTGTCTAAGTATGCCCCATACAATATTTGGGACATACATACTTATACTAAAAAATTATTTGTTCTATATCTACATTCAAATTTAACTTGTTGCTGCTGTTAGGTGCCGTCGAGTCAGTTCTGACTCACAGCAACCCTATGTAAAACAGAACAAAACACAGCCCTGTCCTGAGCCATCCTCACAATCATTGCTATGTTTGAGCCCATTGTTGCAGCCACTGTGTCAATCCATCTTATTGAGGGTCTTCCTCTTTTTTATTGACCTGCTACTTTACAAAATCTCTTAGTCATCTAGTGCAGCTATAACAGAAATACCACAAGTGGATGGTTTTAACAAAGAGAAATTTATTTGCTCTCGATCATTAGCCATTAGAGAAATGCAAATTAAAACTACGATGAGATTCCATCTGACACCAACTAGATTGGCATTAATTCAAAAAACACAAAATAATAAATGTTGGAGAGGCTGCGGAGAGACTGGAACTCTCATACACTGCTGGTGGGATTGTAAAATGGTACAACCACTTTGGAAATCCATCTGGCGTTATCTTAAACAGTTAGAAATAGAACTACCATACAACCCAGAAATCCCACTCCTCGGAATATACCCTAAAGATACAAGACCCTTCACACAAACAGATATATGCACACCCATGTAGTAGGCTAGAAGTCCAAATTCAGAGCATCAGCTCCAGGGAAAGACTTTCTCTCTCTGTCAGCTCTAAAGGAAGGTCCTTCTCGTCAGTCTTCCCCTGGACTAGGAGCTTCTCGACGTAGGAGCCCTGGGTCCAAAGGATAAGCTCTGTTCCTGGCACTGTTTCTTGGTGGTATGAGGTCCCCCACTCTCTGCTTGCTCCCCTTCCCTTTTATCTCTTAAAAGACAAAAGTGGTACAGGCCACACCCACGGAAACTTCCTTTATATTAGATGAGGGACGTGACTTGAACAAAGGTGTTATGTCTCACCCTAATCCTCTTTAACCACAGGCAGCGATTATGATTTATAACACATAAAACCAAACCAAACCCAGTGCAGTGGAGTAGATTCCGACTCATAGTGATCCTATAGGACAGGATAGAACTGCCCCATAGAGTTTCCAAGGAGGACCTGGCGGATTCGAACTGCCGAGACTTTGGTTAGCAGCTGTAGCACTTAACTACTAAGCCACCAGGGTTTCCTTATAACACATAGGAAAATCATAAAACAGAGGACAACCACACAATACTGGGAATCATGGCCTACCCAAGTTGACATGTATTTTTGGGGACATAATTCAATCTACGACCCCAAGCATGATGTCCTTCTCCAGGTACTGGTCTCTCCTGATAATATGTCTAAAGTAAGTGAGATGAAGTCTTGCCATCTTCTCTTCTAAGGAGCATTCTGGCTGTACTTCTTCCAAGGCAGATTTGTTCATTCTTCTGGCAGTCCATGATATATTCAATATTCTTCACCAACACCATAATTCAAAGGCATCCTTAGCGCCCTTTTTTTAAAATCTGAAAACCCTACTTCCAATCCTTCTTAATAAACGCATTTACAAAAGAAAATAATTCAATTAATAAGTACTTTCCGAGCACCTACTATTTGGTCAAACTCTCTTAGGTAATATAAGGCAGGGGATCTTCTCTCTACATACCTTCCAGTCAAGGAATATAATACTAACACTTGAAGAATACAATATAGGTTAACTGACAAATTATGACAACTATCTATAAATGGTCTGCTTATAGGTGAAAAAAGAATAATAAGGTCTATTGAATTTATAGAATTTTTCATGGTTGAGGGGTACTTTGAGGAAATGGAGTATGTTTATACCTGGAAAAGAAGTGAACGGCATTCCAGAGAAGAGGAACAAAGTTGAAGATTTAGAGGAGAGAATAAGAATAATATGTTCATGACACATTGCAGGTGCTCGAAAGATGGAAACAATTACTATTAGTCAAAGGTGTTTAAAACTAAAATTTGAAAATTAAAAAAAAGGTTTATAATGTCCACACTTCCTTTCAATCATTTGTAAAATGTGCTGCTTTATCTCAAAGCCTTGTCATCTTTGAATCTCAGAAATGCTTATCCAGAATTGGATTGTGGTAAACAAGAGTATCGGCTGTATCTATCCTTTTTGTATTCCCAATACTTAGCGTTTATAATGCCTTGGCATGGTGCTCAAATAAGTGTTTGAAAAATGGAAGTAGAAGGGATAGAAAGAAGACAGGAAGGAAGGAAGGAAGAAGTAAGGGTGAAAGGGAGGAAGAAAAAAGAGAAAAGAAATAACTCTTTAAGACAGATATTTTAGGTGTTCTAAAGTTGTGTTAATGTTTGCACTGATGAATGTATTTATGTATTTAAGAAAATGAGAAATAACAGTAGGATTTGAAAGATGCTCCATTTTATACAAACAGGAATTCTTCATCCATTTATTTTGGAGAATATTACTTTAAATAGATACAATAATGCAGACTTTTTTTTTTTAAATATCCAATAAGTTTCCAGGATGGCAATTCTCTTTAAATTACTCTTCAGAAATCACTGTCTCACTCAAAGCAAAAATTAAAATTTAAAGAAATGTATTTACTGCCTTCCCCCTCAAAAAACAAAACCCACTGATGTCGAGTCAAATTCCGACACATAATGACGCTATAGGACAGAGTAGAACTGCCCAATGGAGTTTCCAAGGAGCTCCTGGAGGATCCAAATTCCCGACCCCTTGGCTAGCAGCTGTAGCACTTAACCACTATGCCACCAGGGTTTCCAGATATGTATTTAGGGAGGAGTTATTATGATGTTTTTTGAAATGCGATCTTTAGCCATTTCAAAAGGTAAGGCTCATTAGGTAAATAGTTGCACAATATCCATTGAAGATACTTGAAGAGCAGATGAATCTGTGTTTGCTTTGTAACAGATGGCTTGTTGTGGCATATTGATGTCAGCATCAAGTCTAAAGGTCACTGCTGTAGCTGACAAGATACAGCATCTCACTGTCAATCAGTGAATTTTTCCAGTAGGGTAAAGGAGATTTTAATATTTCCCCTGCCTTGCAGATTTTCTGTCTTGAAGTCATCATTTTACCACAAACATGTATTTTTAGAAAATGAATATTGCTTCCCTCCTTGTCCTCTTGATCTCGTTAGTGACTCCTTTTAGTACTGGTCCTATTCTGGTAAAGCCAGGAGGTATACCAAGATTTTCCTTGCCACTGATATAACACATTTTCTTTTTTTAAATAAATGTAGAAGGAAGCTTTTAGGAAATGAGAGGCGAAGACTCTGTAAATCTTCACAGAGCCAAAAGACCGTGGTTTCCAAACACAGGTTGACTGCTTTTTCTCTATATTAGAAGTTTGGAAAAAGTCCCTTCATAGGCATTTTTACTAGGTAAGGACTAAGGTAGAATGGTATGTCCAATGACACCTAAACCTGAGTATTCTATGGAAGAAAAGGTCTCAGTCTCCTTTATTATCCTGACCAGTGCTTACCAGTTTTACCATCTGGAGGCATAGAACAAAATCTGTGTTATACAATCATAAGTATTATATGTACCCTTTTTTGTCTGGGGTAATTTGTTTATAGTATTTATAAGAAATGATACATGCTTATTTTTTTAAATTAATCAATATAGAAATGTACAAAGAAGAAATATTTTAAACCAATCAGAATCGTTGTAGGGAAAAAAAAAATCTCAAAGTTTAGTAAAACAAAAAGAAAGTTTTATTCAGCATATATTCAAAGAAACAAAAGTTGGAAAATGAACAAGCATGCTGCTAGAGCCATGTCTGTCCAAGTCCAAGGAATATTACAGAATAGGCAAGAAGGGGAAAATGGACAAGGCTACTGACACAGCCATGTCTGCCTGAGTCCGAGGAACATCACAGAGTCATCAGTGTACAGTAACATTACAAATGGACAAAACCATTGAAAGCTTTACCTTTTCACAGATTGGCTAAAAACTATGATCCTACATTTTGAATTGTCTTTCTTAACAATCATTGGTACAGGTTTCAGTAAGGACAATCAGGAGAGTCTTCTTGGTCCAACAAATGCTAACAGAAAAATATAAGAGAGGAAAGATTTTGTGCTCTGTTTATGATTTGTTTATTATGTTTACCTAAAAGATGTTTCCCAGATTGTTCTCAGGACCCAGTTGATGTGTCCTTGTGAACTCTTGTAAGACCAGCTTCAGCCAAGGAATAATGGATCCTAGATCAGAATCTCATCATCAAGAAAAAAAAAAATATTTTTTACATTTTTTACATTAGCTGAACATTATTCTAGTTCCTTTATGCATGTATGTCATTGTTGTTGTGTACTGTCCAGTTGATTTTGATTCATAGTGACCCTATAGGACAGAGTAGAACTGCCCCATAGGGTTTCCAAGGAGTGGTTGGTGGATTTGAACTGCCAACCTTTTGATTAATAGCCTGAGCTCTAAACCTCTTAGCCACCAGAGCTCCTCTATTAATGTATACTGAAAATTAAATTATTATTGATAAATAAAAATGTTAGCATGTGATTGACCAATATGTATTTTATTAAAAATATTACATTCAATAGTTCTTGAATTATTAGGATAAAAAGGAATAAAGAATGAATTGAAATTTCATATACATGCTTACTTGTTTAAAAAACAAAAAGAACTGTAATGCCTAAAATATTCCTAGAAGGTTGAGAAGAAAAGATTGTGATACACAATATGGAAATGAAGTTATGTGGTTTTTTTCCTTCAGATTTTAACTTTATAATATCAAAATGACTCCCTAAAACAAAAGATGAGAAAATCATCACTCTTATTCTTTCCTCCCACCACGTCCTACTTTAGATGGTGATATTTTTATTTTTTATTTATCAAAGTTTATTTATCAAAACACTAGCCGTATTTCTATCACCAATGCCATATTTTCCAACTACCTATGCTTCTTCTATGTTTCCAACTTTCATATTCCAATGACCAGTCATTATTAATGCATCTTGATTGCATGTTTGATCAATTTCAACCTGCAGAAGTTGGTAAAAATCTTTGATTGCCTCATCTTTGGCATTAGCGGTTGCTGTTATTAGGTACCATCAAGTTGGGTCCAACTCATACCGACCCCATGTACAACAAAATAAAACACTCCCCAGTCCTGTGCCACCCTAACAATCATAGTCATGCTTGAATCCATTGTTGCAGCCACTGTGTCAGTCCATCTCCCTAAGTGTCTTCCTCTTTTTCGCTGAGCTGACCCTCTACTTTACCAAGAAAGATGTCCTTCTCCAGGGATTGATCCTTCCTGATAACATGTCCAAAGTATGCGAGACCTAGTCTCACCATCCCTGCTACTAAGGAGCATTCTGGTTGTAGTTCATCCAAAACAGATTTGTTTGTTCTTTTGGCAGTCCGTGGTGTATTCAGTATTCTTCACCAACACCGTAATTCAAAGGCATCAATTCTTTTTCGGTCTTCCTTATATGTCATTCCGCTTCCTGATATATATAAGGTGATTGAAAACATCATAGCTTGCTTTTCAACACTTTAAGAGGTCTTTTGCAGTATATTTGCCCAATGCAAAGTGTCTTTGATTTCTTGACTGCTGCTTCTATGGATGTTGATCGTGGATCCAAGAAAAATGAAATCCTTGACATCTTCAATTTTTTTCTGTTTATCACAATGTTGTCTATTGGTCCAGTTGTGAGGATTTTTGTTTTATGTTGAGGTATAGTCCATACTGAAGGCTGGTGCATAAATTTGAATAATAGCCATATTAACTGGTCTTTCTTGTAGGCATACGGATATTATCCTATCACTGACAGTGTTGTACTTCAGGATAGATTTTAGAATGTTCTTTTTGACAAAGAATTCAACACCATTCCTCTTCAATTTGTCATTCCTGATATAACAGACCATATGACTGTCTGATTCAAAATGGCCAATACCAGTCCATTTGAGCTCATTGATGCCTAGGATATTGATCTTTATGTGGTCGATTTTATTTTTGATGACTTCCTATTTTACGACCTTCATACTTCATACATTCCATGTTGCTATCTATTATTAATGGATGTTTGCAGCTATTTCTTCTCATTTTGAATCATGCCACAACAGCAAATGAAGCTTTACTCCATCAATGTCATTAAGATCAACTCTACTTTGAGGAAGAAACTCTTACAGTCATATTTTGAGTGTCTTTCTAGCCTGCAGGGCTCACTTTCCAGAACTATACCAGACAATGTTCCACTGCTATTCATAACATTTTCATTGGCCAACTTTTTTTATTTTAATTTTACTGCCACATCCTTCTTCCTGGTCTGTCTTATTTTGGGACATGTTCTGAAACCTGTGCACCACGTTCAAATACCTGCTAGTAATTGAAATACTGGTGGCATAGTTTCTAGCATCACAAAAACATGCAAGCTACCACAGTATGACAAATGAAAGAATTTTGAAAGACCAATGACTTCTTCATTGCACATACCTTTTTCACCAACAAAAATGATGATTATACAGGTGGATTTCACCACAGAGAATACACAGGAATCAAATTGACCACACTGACAGAAAGACACAATGGAACAGGCCAATATCATCAGTCAGAACCAGGACAAGGGCTGACTGTGGAACAGACCATTAATTACTCACATGCAAGCTCAAGATGAAGTGGAAGAGAATCAAAATAAGTCCATGAGAGCCAAAGTAAAAACTTGAGTATATCCCACCTGAATTTAGAGACCATCTCAAGAATAGATTTGATGAGCTGAACAGTAATGAATGAAGATCAGATGAGTTGTGGAATGACATTAAAGATATCATACATGAAGAAAGCAAGAGGTCATTAAAAAGACGGGAAAGAAAGAAAATACCAAAATGGATGTGAGAAGAGACTTTGAAACTTACTCTTGAACACTGAGTAGCTAAAGCGAACTGAAAAAATGGTGAAGTCAAAGAGCTAAACAGAAGATTTCAAGGGACAGCTGGAGAAGACAAAATAAAGTATTATAATGACATGTGCAATGACCTGGAGTTAGGGAACCAAAAGGGGAGAACAAGCTTAGCATTTCTCAAGCTGCAAGAACTGAAGAAAACATTCAAGACTCCAGTTGCAGTATCGAAGGATTCTATATGGAAAATATTGAACGACGTAGGAAGCATCAAAAGAAGATGGAAGGAATACAGAGGGTCGCTATGCCAAAAATAATTAGATGACTTTCGACCATTTCAGGAGGTGTGATCAAGAACCAATGGTACCGAAGGAAGAAATCCAAACTGCACTGAAGGTCATAGGGAAAAACAAGGCTCCAGGAATTGATAGAATATCAATTGAGATGTTTCAACAACTAAGGCAGCATTGGAGGTGCTCACTTGTTTATGCCAAGAAATTTTGAAGACAGATTCCTGACCAACTGATTGGAAGGGATCCATATTTGTGCCCATTTCAAAGAAAGGTGATCTAACAGAATGTGGAAATTATCAAACAACATCATTAATATCACACGCAAGTAAAATTTTGCTGAAGATCATTCAAAAGTTGTTGCAGCAATTCATCAACAGGGAATTTCCAGAAGTCCAAACTGAATTCACAAGAGGACAGGGAATGAAGGATATCATTGCTTATGTCGGGTGGCTCTTGGCTGAAAGCATAGAGTTTACCTGTGTTTTATTGACTATACAAAGGCATTCGGCTGTGTGGATCATGACAAATTGTGGATAATATTGCAAAGAATGGGAATTCCAGAACACTTAATTGTGTTCAGGAGGAACCTGTACATAAACCAAGAGGCAGTTGTTCAAACAGAACGAGGGGATACTGCACAGTTTAAAGTCAAGAAAGATGTGTGTCAGGGTTGTATCCGTTCACCATATTTATTCAAACTGTATGCTGGACAAATAATCTGAGAAGCTGTACTATTCAAAAAAGAACACAGCATCAGGACTGGAGAAAGACTCATTAACAATCTGCAATATGCAGATAACATAACCTTGCAGACAGTGAAGAGGACTTGAAGCACTTACTCTTGAAGGTCAAAGTCTACAGCCTTCAGTATGGATTACACCTCAATATAAAGAAAACAAAAATCCTCACAACTGGATCGATAAGCTACATCATGATAAATGGAGAATAGACTGAAGTTGTCAAGGATTTCATTTTGCTTGGATCCACAATCAATGCCCAAGGGAGCAGTGATCAGGAAATCAAAGGACTTGTTACATTGGGCAATTCTCCTGCAAAAGAATTCTTTAAAGTGTTAAAAAAAAAAAAGCAAAGAAGTCATTTTGAGGGCTAATGTGCTCCTGAACCAAGCCATGATATTTTCAATCACCTCACATGCAAGTGAAAGCTGGACAATGAATAAGGAAGACCAAAGAAGAATTACACCTTTGAATTATAGTATTTGCAAAGAATTTTGAATATACCATAAACTTCCAGAAGAATGAATACATCTGTCTTGGAAGTAGTCAACCAATATGCTCCTTAAAAAAGAAAGGATGGCACTTTGCCTCATGTACTTTGGATGAGTTTTCAGGAGGGATCAGTCCCTGGAGGAGGACATCATGCTTGTTAAAGAAGAGGGTCAGCAAAAGAGAGGAACCATCAGTGAGATGGATTGATGCAATGGCTGCAACAATGAGCTCAAGCATAACAACAATTGTTAGGATGATGCAGGATGGGGCAGCATTTTGTTCACTTGTACATAGGGTTTCTATGATGCAGAACTGACTCAACAAATGGCACCTAACAACAATAGCGTTAACACTAGCATTTTTTTTTTTTTTTGTAGCTATATGGCCCTCAGGAGTATAAGCTCAGCCTTATATCTGAGTATATCATTTTCACACCTTCTCTATTCCTGATTTTTTTTTTTTTTAATTCATCTCCTGATTAGCTGAACTGGAAACCCTGGTGGCATGGTGGTTAAGTGCTACAGCTGCTAACTGAAAGGTGGGCAGTTGGAATCTATCAGGCGCTCCTTGGAAACCCCATAGGGCAGTTCTACTCTGTTCTGTAGGGTTGCTATGAGTCGGAATCGACTCTATGGCAATGGGTTTGGGTTTTGGGGGACAGTAAATAGTTTTTCAAGAAGAATTAAGGGTGATTTTTTTTTTCCTGTGCTCTTTTGTGTTTGATAAACTGCCTGCTGCCTTTATACATGTAAATTCCATCTGAATTTTAGTTAGAAATTGGCTTTACTTCGGGGTATTTTGTAGACTTTGCTCCATTTTCTTCTATGAAGTCTACCTGTGGAAAAGTCTCAGGAAAACCTGATTTCTCCCATTACATCCACTTGTTCTTTTATCTGCTGCCGCTGCTGCCTGTGCAGTGGAGTCGATTCCGACTCATAGAGACCTACGCATATCAAATGTCTTCAGTTGTCTCCGAAATTCAGTGACTGAACTAGAATGTGTGTCAGTGTTTACCACTTTGCCTTAACTGTTCATAGAACAAGGTGTGACCCTTCCTATCTTCAAAATTAGTTCTTTCTTTCACTGCAACATTTTTCCTACTACATTTGAGAGTATATTTTGCCTGTGCCATTTGTTAAATATTCTGCAGCAAAAATAACACAATGTGATACATTCTTTTTGTTCTTTATATGTAGTGTTACCTTCATAATTGTTTTAATATGTTTATTCTTCTTCCTTTCTGCATTCAAAATGATAACCTCATGCATTTTTTCCCTGGAAATTATATGAGTTTCATACTTACGTTTTCTAATTTTTTTCATTTCCCAATTCATTTATTTGTTCCATTAATGGTGTTGATTTTGTCCTTGATTTATTTCTATAGCTTAAAAATCTCAGTCTCTATTTTATAATGTGCTTTTGGGTTCTTATTCTACTGAATTAAATCTTTATTAAATTCTTCCAAGGTGGGCGGTACTTTCACAGAGTTTTCTTCTTTAAGTTTATAAACAAATGTGAATTTTCATTTGTCTTTTTTCAGGTAGATTTCCTTCCTTCCTTCCTTCCTTCCTTCCTTCCTTCCTTCCTTCCTTCCTTCCTTCCTTCCTTCCTTCCTTCCTTCCTTCCTTCCTTCCTTCCTTCCTTCCTTCCTTCCTTCCTTCCTTCCTTCCTTCCTTCCTTCCTTCCTCCCTCCCTCCCTCCCTCCCTCCCTCCCTCCCTCCCTCCCTCCCTCCCTCCCTCCTCCCTCCTTCCCTCCTTCATTTTTTACAAAGTTCCCATGCAATTATGAGTTCAGCTGGGGCTATGAACATTGATGTTTTAGAGAGCTTGAAATATTTCCCGGAATGTTAGATTTTTTTTTTAATATATATATTCCAGTAAGATTTTATTGAATAAGTAGAAGACTATGTTCTATTCAGGAATCTGAGTAGCACAAGCATTTTGCAATTGGTTGCTAACTGAAAGGTTGGCAGTTTGAACCTAACCACAGCTCCATGGAAGAAAGTCCTGTCAATCTGCTTCAGTAAAGATTACAGCCAAGAAAAACCTGTGGACCTGCTCTGTAACATATGAGGTTATCATGAGTTACGGGTCTACTAACCCACTGTCGTCTAGGCAGTAGCTAACAACATTTCCTGGTCCCAAGGGGTTAGGGGAATACACTCAGGCTCCATATCACTTCTAACTTTACCATACATCCATTGAAATGTCAAGTCTTGGTGGGTTTTCCTGCCTCTGCTAAGATCCTTGGGCTCTGTTGTGTATTAAAGGGTTTCTGCTCTTTAACTTGCTCTCTCTGTCTATCTTTGATTTCTCTGTATTTTTCTATATCTCTATCACTCTCCCCTCTTGTACTTCATATTGCACATTCTTTCTCCCTAAACTGTGGCATATTGATAGGAATTAATGGAATTTTTTTTTTTTTTAAATCTTATTCACCTCTGCTCCTTTTGAGGATAAGGTCTCATCAAGATCTTCAAGAACAATCTAAACATTTCTTTGGCTTTCATATTTCCAGAGTTTTTGGCATGAGCTTGAAGCCCTTTCCTTGTTTGTTTGCTGTTGGTGAACTTTATGTGAGTATCCTAGTTTTTATTATTTTTATGTCTATTTCATAATGGGCTGGGTATTGCATTAACTATTAGCTTTAATACTTCAGAAATCCAGTTTTGCTCTGCCATTTTTTTCACAAATTTTATTGTAGCATTTTATAAACTATAAAATCATCATATAAAAATTCATATATGAGTATTCAAAAATCTAAGTTAAATTCTAAAATTATACAAAACCAACAAGATTAAAATTCAGAATAACAGTATAATGCTACCAATGATGTTTTATTCAGAAATTAAATTGTTACTGAAAATGTGAGTATTACGCTGAATGCTTTATGGTAGGTTCTTTAGAGTTTCAAAAGCTGATGATATCTAGGATCACAAGATGGCTCATTTCTCCCACTCCTTTATATTAGTCTAACTATAGCCTTTCATGAGGTGAACGTGTATATTAAGTGCCTTCCCCACTGTTTTTTAGTGTTTAACAAATTTGATGTCTCAGCAACAGTGAACACTGAACTCACTTGACAATACTTGATTGTAAGGGGGACCAGGGTAAGATTTAAAGTCACTAATTTTTCTTTCATTTCATTGAAATGGAAACGCAACATTCCAAATGTTTTATAGACTTCTGACAGACTACAGATAATGTGAGTGCCAGTACTTTTTTTTTTTTTTTTTTCAAGTCCATGTGTCTCCAGAGCTATGTAAGTGAGGGTACCAAGGCAGGTTGATCAATGACAGTTAATCTGAACTGGGACAATAGAGCAGTGCTACAAAGACTTCATAACATCCATGTGCAAATTTGTGCTATTTATAAGTCAAGTATGGGTGAGAAAAGGAAAAGAAAATGATCTATAAATTGAAATTCAGCCCCACATAGGAGTTTAAGATTTTCATATCCTGAAGCATATTCTAAGGCCTTTCAGTTTATGACTTGTTTGCTTTCTCTTTAAAGCACTGGGTCCTTTAAATTTGTTATCTTGGTGTTTTCATTTTCAGATCTGTATAATCAGCAGCATCTTTGCTCTGTAAGGGGAAAGCACAATCCCATTGCACCAGTGTCATTTTTGATGTAGTTCTTTAGAAAAAAAGAGCAAGCATCAAGGTTGAAATTATGCTGTTGTTGAGCCTCTAATTTTTCTATGAATGAATTGTAAAGTAAGCAAAGGGTGAGGGGAAAGTGCCATATGCTCTTTTTTCCAGAGGAGTGTGTCTTAACAACAGATCAGAAGTCACCTTTAAATGCTGACTACAAAGAAACCCCCAGTTGCTTATTCTGCAGAGGCAATTTTTGCTTCCTTTTTGCTGAGCTGCCAAAAGAAGAATATCTAAAAGTAATTATTCCTGCCAGTTGAGTAATTAATGATGGCTTTGCCAAATGACAATTTCATTGAACAGCATTAGGCAAGATGAATTCGAATTTTATTAAATAATATTTCAATGTTTCCTGAACAGTGTTCATGTTAGATTAAACAATGTTTTGACTCTTTATGTCAACAAGAAATGTATGAAAAATACAAGTTTTTTTTTTAATCAAAATCAACAAGTAAATATAATACCCTGCCTTGCCATCACATGTTTTATGATTAAAATCATTACAGAATGCAAATTAACAAAATATTTATCCTTGCTGATAGACCGAAGCCAGTTGTTCTCAAACATTTTACATATCATAACTCTTCTAGAAATCTCTGTCCTTACCTTTTCCACTACTTCCCTGCCTTCCGTCATACTTTTATCAAAGCTAAAGAATATAAACTTTGGATTTCACAGCACATTGACTGGCCAGATCCCCTTCTTCTTTAGCTCTTCCCTATTCACTACTGAGGGCACGTGAAAAGGAATTAACACTGGAATCAATAAATGTCTTTGATGGGAGCTAAAAAAACAGTAATTAAGTAGATCCATGACATTAATAAACTGTTGTTATTTTAGCTAAACTTGTGTCGTTCTAGAAATCAGCTTCTATCTTTTTTTTTTCTATCTGATCCCATATTATCTACCTCAGAAACTGACTACCTGATTATCCTAACCTAAAAAAAAAAAATTTCCTTTGAGCCAATTCTGACTCATAGCAATCCTATAGGACAGAGTAGAACTGCCCCATTGGGTTTCCAAGGAGTGGCTGGTGTATTCGAACTAGTAATCTTTTAATATTTGGATGCGGCAAAACTCAGTCTTTATTCTGTGGCTTGCTGTCTGCATGATTTCACTCCATCCCATGACCTTAAAATGCCAACAGTAAGTTGACAACTCCAAAATTTATAATGGTAACCCAGAGCTCTATCGAATTCCCAGTATTATAAACTCCACAGGCTATTCAACATATTCATATGCCTGTCTATTGTTGTTGTTAATTGCCCTGGAGTCGGTTCTAACTCATGCCAACCCATCATACGCAGAGTAGAACTCTCCATAGGATTTTCAAGGCTGTGTGACCTTTTGGAAGCAGATTACCAGGCCTGTCTTCTGAAATGCCTCTGGGTGAGTTTGAACCACCAGCCTTTCAACTAGTAGTCAAACGTTTAACTCTTTGCACCACCCAGGTAATCCTGGGTGTCTAAGAGACTTTTAAAAAACTTACAATGTCAAAAGTTAACTCCTGATCTTCCCTAATAAATCTTCATTTGCTGATTTTCACATATCAGTTGATGATAATAAAAAATGAATAGTAACAATATTAATAATAAATAAGTAAATAAATATCTGAGTCATCTTTGATTCTTTTCTTTTTCTCACAGTATGCATCTAGTCTTTCAGGAAATCATGCTAGCTGTACCTTCAAAATACATACACAATCTAACCATTTGTTACCACATCCACTGCTGCCAGGCTGGTTTGGGCCACTATCATTTTTCACCTGGAATTGTAATTATTTCATAACTGATGTATTTCTTTTAGCCCATGAACACTTTCCCTAATCTATATACTCAATACAAAACCAAAATGATTCACTTAAAACGTAAGGCAGATAATTGTTACTCCTATACTCAATACCCTGTGATGGCTCAACATTTTACTTCAGTATAGCAATCATTTTAACCCAGTTTATTTGACTCTCTTCTGTGGCTATCTTGCTCATATTCCACTCACTCACATCATATCATTCACACTACAGCAAATATTGCCCTCTTACTCTATTTCCTTTACCCGGGCTACTAATCTACCAGATATTTTCTAAGTAATCTTCCTCGCTTCTTTAAATTCTTGCTTCTCATCTTTTCAGTGAAGCCTATCATGACAACCCAGTGTAATACTGAATTCTCTTTCCATGTCTTCTCCAATACCCACGGTTTCCTTTATTCTGCTTTTTCTTTTATCCTCCTTCTAACACATATTTTACTTACTTGTCATTACTTATTATATTTACTTATTACTTATTTACTGTCTATCCTTCTATGGAGTCCTCCAGGTGGTACAAACACTTAAGTGCTTGACTACTAGCCAAAAGGTAGGTGGTTCAAATCCACCCAGGGGTGCCTCAGGAGACTGTCCTAGTAATGTGCTTGTGAAGAGTCACTGTCTTGAAAACCCTACTGAGCAGTTCTATGTTGCATTCATGGGGCCACCTTGAATTGAAATAGACTCAACAACAACAACAACATATATCCTTCTACAATGTAAGCTTCTTGAGGGCAATGAGATTCTTGTGGTTTGGTCACTTTGCAGTGATAGTCATTTTCATCGATCAGTATATTCTCTAGATAGGGCATTCTGACCAGCTTGATTTCCTCCTGTCACCTGAAAGTGAGTTTGCCTCTAGATGAATATTCGATTGACCCAGATTATAGGACTAATTGTCACATGAGATAGCCCTTGCTAGACTGAACTATCTCACCCACTAACTTCCAGGTTTCCATCTGGCACTCAACACATCAGTGCTATAAACAGCAGTGGGGCAATTTAGATATCTAATATTATTAATTGTACCATTACATTTTTTAAATATTGGAACACTCTCTGTAGTGTATGCTTTCAATATGCAGGTATTTTTTTTGTTAATTTCTCATTTAGAATTGTACATATGTATTCATATGCATGGTCCGTATGCAAAAAAGTGTCATTTTATTTTAGCATTAACTTCTGTATTTTTATCATATTTGCGTGTGTGTATATATCATTAAGTGCGTTTACTTTTTTCACAAAATTCCTAACAAATTAACGATGAACTCATACTGCATATATAAACACGTGTTAAATGAAATGAGAAGCAGCTGATAACTACATCTTGTTCAAGACTACTCCAATGATGTACTTATAAGAGTTTTTTCTTGAAAACTTGGGATCTCAAAGCACATTTCAAAATATTGCATAACAATAATATTCATTTAGCTTGATATCTAGATTTCTACAGAATTGGAAACCTCAGAAAATACAAACAATGCACTAATTTTAGTTTCTGGGTAGCAAAGTTTATACTCAGTGGTTACTAGGAAATAGTCTTAATCTTATATAAATGAAAGTCTATGGGATTGTGTCATTGTTCCGCAAAAAACGAAATAAAAATTGTGTTTTGAATCAATCTGTGGTCCCTAAGGTGCCTTTTACAATGTGAGAATCAAAGTTATAGAGCAACAGTTTCCAGCTTCTTCCAACTGACATAGTAATCATATGTCATTTACGAGCAGAACAAATCCCATCAATAATTGTGGCTCATGTTAGGCTGGTATAAAGGAAATATAGGCTGCATGTTTATGTATATTCTCTTTTTCTAACTGTAATTCCACCTTCTATTTGTTCCAGAACTTCAGTCTACTGTAACAAAATAATGGTTGAGAACTAAGGCTTTAGAATTTGGAGGAGGAAAAACACGAAAGTGAGCTGATGAGAGTGATTTTATACCCTTTATCTTCATTGATTTGAAAAAAAAAAAAGACCCAGTGAGGTAGGAAGAACAGTATTAATCCCTAAATATAGGGAAGGAAATAGATTTGGAAGCAACTGATGAACCAGTGTTGCTGAGCTGGTATAAGTGGAGCCATGGACTTCTATACTACTCAGTTCTTTTGACCCCAAACTCTCTACGCTCCCACATAATAAGGAAATCAGACTATAGCATTTCTCAAGAGTCCCTGGGCTAAATTTACCTGATTCTCTGATTTTAGTCATGGAGGAATCAAGGAGGGTATGGTTTGAACAGGTGAATAAGTACTCACAGGTGACAAAAGTAAGGAAATTTTACATGTTCATATGGCCCAAGCAAAGATGTCACCTTGAAGGCTAAGGTGTACCTGACCCAAGTCATGGTGTTTTCAATTACCTCATATGCATGCAAAAACTGGACAATGAATAAGGAAGACCAAAGAAGAAGTGACATCTTTGAATTATGGCATTAGTAAAAAATATTGAATATACCATGGACTGCCAAAAAAACAAACAAACCTGTCTTAGAAGAAGTACAACACAGAATGCTTCTTAAAATCAAGGATGATGAGACTACGTCTCACATACTTTGGACATGTTATCAGAAGGGATCAGTTCCTGGAGGAGGATATCCTGCTTGGTAAAATAGAGGATCAGCAAAAGAGAGGAAGATCCTTAATGAGATGTATTGACACAGTGACTGCAACAATGGGCTCAAGCATGGTAACAATTATGAGGACGGTGCAGAACTGCATAGTGTTTTGTTCTGTTGTACATAGGGTCATTATAAGCGGTAACCAACTGAACTGAACCTAAAAACAACAACATATGGCCCAAATTGTGTAGCTTCTACCCAAGGAGAGTTGCTTGGAGTTCTGTACCTATCACAATGTGATTCATTCATCATTCCTTAGCATTTATTGAAAAACAATTAGATAAAAATCCTTTATTAATTTCACTCTTTTTAAAAAAAAAAAACATTAAATCTCAAAGATGGAGGCCTTCTATTCTTTAATAGAAAAATAGTAGGAAGAATAAATATTGCATTAAACAATTTCTGAATGAAAACTCAATTGTTTATAGTAGGATTTTCAATCAGAATTGAGCTACTTAATGCCATTTTGTTTCATGACTCTAATTTTTTCCTTCGTGTAGGCTGGCTGTCCTATAAATACACATCATTGCCTAAAAGGGAACAAGCAAAAACTCATCAGAGTCAGCGTTAACACATCACCTCTGCTCTCAAAACAATACCAATATTCTCCTAATGGAATATTTGAGATTCAACAAACATAAATCACTAAGGATCATGGCTGAACAAGCCATATTACGGACAAATGAATAGAAAAGATCACTGGTCAATGAGGTTAATTATCAGTCCCAGCCCTGAGATCCAGGTTTTCTGAGTCCCATTTTAATTTTCTTTCAAGACTACCATTGCCATTGCTTTTCTTAACATTTGAAGGGGAATACTTTGTGTTCATACTAAATCATCTGCCAAATAACTCCTTTATGAGGAGACTTAGCAACAACATTGGAAATATTATACCCTCTTTGGACACATTAGGAAATCCACATAGCTTAGTCAATGGACCCACAACTAAGGCATGCAAAAACGAGAAGAGAACCAAACAGTATTAATTTTTTTTTTTCTTTTCCTGCTGGGACCTGCTTTCTTGGTTGAAAACATTTAATATTAGTTGAAAGGGAAAACAAAACAAATCAAAACAAAAACCCTCATGACAGTAAGTTAAATAAGCATGTACTTTCTTTGAACCCAAGCAGAATGTTTTATTCATTGTATCAGAGTTCTAAGTACATGCCTCTTGCTTTATTGTAGCACTAGAAGAGTTCATGGCTATTAGCCAAACTCTGTGCAACTTAATATATATGCTTCCTACTTTAGTATTTCAAAGGTTAAGTTCAAATTAGCTAAGGGTTTTATTTGGATTAGAAATTTTCATATCTTTCTTCCTTTCAATATTAAATAGGTAATCATCTTTTCTATTCATATTTTAAATTCTTAATGGCTTTTTATCATACCCACATGTTAAGAGAGAGTTAACCAGTGTACTGCAGAGTCAATGTGAGGGATCTCCTATCTATTAAAACTCTATAAAAATTTTCCTTGGTTAAAATAAACTCTTAATCATAGTTATGAACAAATGGTAGAAAGATATATCTATATCTAGGAATAGGAAAAACACAGTTGCATTGTTCCATACCAAGGTGATGGAAATATGTTTCTTAGTTAAAACGCATTGGTAATTCAAAAATATGATTACTAGAAAAAGCCCTAGCATATAGTAAATGTTCAACAAATATGAACTATTCTGATTATATGTTGGCATTCCAAACCAGACAACTTGCCAAGCCCATGCATTTCTAAGGATTTACACTAGATAGATTTCGTTCCCATTTCTCTCATTCTCTGAGATCAATATGAAAGGGAGTACTAAAGGCACACAAAAATGTTAAAGGAACACTAAAAAATCTTGAAACTTCATTGAATAGACAATAGACAATGTTGTCTTATTCCTAATAAATTTTGGGGAATTTCCTAAGAATTTTGTTGTCATTGTTACAAATTTATGTTCCATGATTTCTTTTGTATTGTGCCTACTGCTATAGTGTGCTTGAATCTGTCTCCTTGATGTGAGTTATACTTCATAAGGTCAGTATGCATATTCTATTTTGCATGCCCCAAAGTGTGCAGTACAACTTTTGTTAGATCTTTTAGCATGCAAAATAATGTCCCCATTGATCATAAGGTACATTAAATGAAACTACAGAAATGATTGTTTTCTAAACGGCAAAATAGTACAAGCTTATTATCTTCCTTCCTTCCTTTCTTCCTCCCTCCTTCCCTTCTTTCTTTCCTTCCCGTCTTTCCTTCTTTCTTTATTCCTTCATTGCAAAATATCCAGTAGCATACACAAATACTTGCAAGCAAAGTGTTGGTTGTTCTGGGTCTTAGGAACAAGTAGTGTTTTCTGTTGTCTTTGGGAGTTTTCATTTCATAAGTAGCAGCAGATGCCATTTCATTTGTATACCTTAAATATACAGTGTCATTTCTTACTATGGAAGACTAAGCTGACAAAGTGGTCACATCTCCAGCCACCTCCTACTCATAACATCAAATATAAATGTTAGATATAATAAAAAATATAAGCACTTCACTAAACCTGAAAGAAGAAAACAAAACATTTAAACCACCAAATACCAAAACGGAGAAGAAAAATTTCAACTGCAGCAGATGCCATCCACAAGGGTGTGTAGGGAAAGGGTGTCAGTGCAGATCTATTGCTGGCAACCAGGTCTTTAATGTACACCGGGATGAAAGGCATCATTTTCAACCAAATTAGGGTTGGAATACTGTAATGAAGCTTCTGCACATACTCCCTGAAAAACTGCCCAATAAATAAAGAGATTATTAGAAAATCTCCATCTTTCAGCCTTGGGAAGCCAGAAGGAGGCCTGCAGTCTCCTCAAAAAGACTACATGAGTTGTGGGGGGATGGACGGGGAAGGGAAAGAGTTCCAAATCACAGAACTATATCACAAAGTGAGGACCTGTCCAAATTCACTCTCCTCACAAGATGTAGGAACCCATCAAAAAAGATAAGTAATATTAATTTAGTTAATATTAAGTATATTAATGAAGGTATTTAGTAATATACTAATATTAGTATAGTAATAATATAGTTATTGTACTAACAGAAACAACAAAAAAAACATTGCCGCCTAGCCCAACTGGACTCATAGGGACCCTATAGGACAGAGTAGGACTGCCCAATAGGGTTTCCAAGGAGTGCCTAGTGGATTCCAACTACCAACCTCTGTGCCATCAGGGCCCCACACTATACTATAATGCTGGAAAAATATGATAAATATTTGAATAATAATAGTAAAAATATATCACTAGGGTCCCATCAGAAGCAAACAACTGATGACCCACTGAAGCACTCTCTCTCTCACTAACACATAAAAATCAGCTGTGAACACCCCCTCCCAAAAATATATCTATATATAAAAAAAATACATACATATATATATATATACCTCTTGAGGAGTGTGTAGGGGCTTTCAATAGTGGCATATCTAAAAAGATCAGTTCAGGTTTGGGTCCGACCTCATTATGAACCTTTGCCTTTACTCCAGTAACAGTCAACCATCATACAGACATAATCTTTTATCTAAAAAAAAGTTTCCTCTGTAACCAAACTAAAAGAGCCTTGATATAAACATGTATCTATCCTCTGTTCTTGTTGCTGTTAGGTGCCCTCGAGTGGGTTCCAACTCATAGCTATCTTATGCACCATCCTCATAATTGTTGCTATGCTTGAGCCCATTGTTGCAGCCACTGTGTCAATCATCTCGTTAAGGGTCTTCCTTTTTTTCTAATCCCTCCTGATAACGTGTCCAAAGTATGTGAAAAGTAGTCTCACCATCCTTGCTTCTAAGGAGCATTCTGGTTGTACTTCTTCCAAGACAGATTTGTTCATTCTTTTGGCAGTCCGTGGTATATTAATATTCTTCGCCAACACCACTACTCAAAGGCTTCAATTCTTCTTCAGTCTTCCTTATTCATTGCCCAGGTTTCACCTGCGTATGGGGTGACTGAAGACATTGTTGCTTGGGTCAAGTGCACCTTAGTCCTCAAGGTAACACCTTTGCTTTTCAACACTTTAAAGAGGTCTTTCACAGCTGATTTGCCCAACGCAATGCATCTTTTGACTTCTTGACTGCTGCTTCCAGGGGCATTGATTGTGGATCCCAGAAATGAATGTCTTGCTATTACCTTGTAACCATCCTTGTAAAACCCCGTGTAGTGACCAAGTGGTAACTAATCAACGAAAAGAACATATCACGAAGTGGCAACTAATCAACTAAGACTCTTTAAACCAATCATAGTAAAAGGCCTATTGTCAGATATCCCGCCCTCAACTATTTTACCTCAACAAGCACCAATCAGATTGTCAGCTTGTTCCAAAGGACCCTTAAAACAGCTTGTCTGTAGTTTATTTTTAAGGAGGATTAATGTAAAACTGTAAACCACCAAGCACGGTAAAACCTCCACTTTTGTTAACCCACCCTTCACTTTTACAAATCACTAGCAAGCCAATTAGAATATTATACTGTTAGTTCCTGGATAACAATATAAATATTTTCAGGATACCTGTAACTCCTTGGAGTACTGGAGTTTACCATGAGATTAAGTGCCACACCAGCTCAAGTTGTCTTTCCTTCAAATAAATCTCTCTTGAATTTATTTTAATAGAAGCATGCATTGTTGCTCTATGACAGAACCTGTATCTTAATTACACAATGGATGCTTTGCCCTTTGAATGTTCACCACTTATTTTGCTCCTCATATTCAAAAGGCCTGAAACTCTGCTTTAATAGTGGCCAGATCGAAACATCTACGTTGCCAAATGGAGTTAAAAATAAAATTTACAATATGCATCCATGCTGCTTAACCACAACTGCTAAATTTTGGTTTATAATAACAAGTAAAAGCATCATTGATCTCATTTAATTAATTATGGCTCACCTCATTCAAAACCCAGACGCAAAATAAATCTAAATGATCTCTAGGAAATTGTTTTATTCTTTCACCAAAGACTTTAAAGAATTTAAAAGATTTTTTTTTCTATGTAGTACCTCGCTATATTTAAAATATTATGCTTTTTAACCAAATGAAAAATATTTTGAAATGAGTCTTGTCTATTAAAATGATGACCTTAAGAATATATATATTATTTTCATAATGCCATCATTGTTCCACATATTTTTTGGAGTATTATTTTCATTATTAACTCCAGAAAATATATCAGCTTACTTTTGAAAATCCATTATGTTACCATGAGTCAAAGGACAAGAATTCTTTCTCAAAGTATTCCTGTTTTACTCAGTATCTTAGTTAAGTAGTGCTGCTTTAACAGAAATACCACAAGTGGGCGGCTTTAACAAAGAGAAATTTATTTCCTCACAGCCTAGTGCGTTACAAGTCCAAATTCAGGGCATCACCTCCAGGGGAAGGCTTTCTCTGTTGGCTCTGGAGGAAGGTCCTTGTTCTCAATCTTCCCCTGGTCGAGGAGCTTCTCAGGTGCGGGGACCCCGTGTCCAAAGGGCGCGCTCTGCTCCTGGTGCTACTTTCTTGATGGTATGAGGCCCCCCTGTCTCTCTGCTTGCTTCTATCTTTTATATCTCAAGAGATAGCCTCCAGACACAATTCAAACCTATAGGTTGAGTCCTGCCTCACTAACACAACTGCTGCCCATCCTCCCTCATTAACATCATACAGGCAGGATTTACAATATACTGTAAAATCACATATTACTGGGAATCATGGCCCAGTCCAACTGATACACAGTTTTTTAAACATAATTCAATCCATGATATTCTACTCTTTGGATCCTCAAAAAATCAAATCCTTGCAACATGCAAAACATATTCACCCCACCATATTATAGCAACAGTCTTAACTCCAAGCCAAAAATCCAAAAATTCCTCTTCATCTGTGAAATCTAGAATGCAAGTTGTCTGCTTCCAAGGGTACAATGGCAGAAAAGGCACAAGCTAGACATTTCCATTACAAATGGGAGAAACTGGAGGGAAAGAAGGAATAACAGGCACCAAGCAAGTCAGCAGAACACATTACATTAGCCTTCAAAGCTTTGAAAATAATCTTCTTTTCTCTGAGACAATTTACACAATGGCCCTGCCCTCCAGACTCTAGGTATTAGTCACAGTCTCCGGATTCTGAGTGGAGGCCTCTTGGCCCTGGGCTTCAGCTCCACCTTCCAGGCCCATTGAGACAGCAACTCTGCTCTCTCGGCTTTAGGGGTCATTCTCCTAGTCCATATGAGTGGCAACTCCACCCTTAGAAACACCAAAGGCCGTGGCTCTACCCTTTGATACCCCTGAGGTCATGGCCATACCTTTTGAGACTGAGGCAGCTCGGCTTCTTGCGTTCTTTGTCTCTTCAGCTTCCTGGTTTCTTGGCCTCTTGGCTCCTCATGCCCCATGCCTGTATCTGCCCTGCTGGGGCAAGTGTTCCAAAGCTCTGTATCTCTACCAATAAGTGCCCGGATACACCCCACTCCTCCGGGAAGCCTCCTGCACACAGGCACTCAGCTCTCTTGCTCCGTGGGTCAGCTCCGTCTTGCACTGGCCTCCTGGTTCTGCTGCTGCTGCTGGTTCTCTGCTGTTGCTGCTTCTCTGCTCCTCTAGGTTCTCTGCTGCTCTGGTACTCTGCCACTGTCGCAACTCTACCCATTCATGGTTTCAAAACCGCTTCCACATTTTAGGTATCTGTTAGAGCAGCACCACACTCTCTCCTTACTAAATTCTTAGTTATCTAGTGCTGCCATAACAGAAATACCACAAGTGGGTAGCTTTAACACAGAGAAATTTATTTTCTTACAGTCTAGTAGGTTACAAGTCCAAATTCAGGGCATCAGCTCCAGGGGAAGGCTTTCTGTCTCTGTTGGCTCTGGAGGAAGGTCCTTGTCCTCAATCTTCCCCAGGTTGAGGGGCTTCTCAAGCACAGGGACACCGTGTACAAAGAACGCCCTCTGCCCTGGTGCTGCTTTCTTGGTGGTATGAGGTCCTCCTGTCTCTCTGCTTGCTTCTCTTCATATCTCAAGAGACTGCCTCAAGACACAATCCCATCCTATAGGTTAAGTCCTGCCTCACTAACACAACTGCTGCCCATCCTCCCTCATTAACATCTTAGAGGCAGGATTTACAACATATAGGAAAAACACACAGTACGGGAGTCATGGCTCAGCCCGACTGATACACGCATTCTCGGGGGGACACTCAGCCTAAGACTTTTGTGGTTTTTTGTTTGTTTGTTTGTTTTGTTTCCTTTGTCCTCCATATCTGCCTAGCCATTAATTGTGCCTATTTTAGAACTGGTTATTTTAATGAAAGCTGTATGACTGCGTTTCAGAAGGAGAAAGTATTTGCTACGACTTAAGTTAGGAATCTCTTTAAGTTCATCAAAAATCTTACTCAATTTTATTTCTGTGTTTCCAGTCTGGGCAAAACAGTACGTGAAGCAAATCAATACCAAGCGTGTAATTGACTGATTGCTGTTAATTTGAAATATGCGAAGTTGAGTACTTCCTTTATATAAATTCATTAACATGCCATCTTTCACTTGCAATGATCAAGCTCCTGACACATCTATAATAGGATATTTGCTTTGCCTTGCATTTTGGTGGTCATGATGGATATGGGCTGATCCATTCCATGCACTGGTGTCTATTTTTCCCTGTGACTAATGGACCATATCTGGCATGGCAGGCTTATAGATATCACCCTCAGCCTTAACAAGGAACAACAAAATGTGGACCAAATCTATAATGTTGGCTTCGTTTACTAGAACAAAGAATTAGACATTTATTATGAAATGACTACCTACTCAAAAAGTTAGAAATTCTCTGGATAACTTTTTAGCCAGATCTAAAATTAAAAAGCTTTGCTGGATTTCAACGCACACTGTATTATAAAGAGTAACATGTAATTAAATATGTCAAAGAAAAATGCCAATAAAATAAGGACTGGTTTAGAAAATTTTCAGCCTCAAAATGTAATGGTATTTGTGTTGGTTATGAAGCTGTTGTCTGTCAGCTTCAAATCCATACTTCTGTACTTATCTTGTTAAGCTAGGGCATCAGTTCTTTTTTATCAACAGAGATTTATAGGGGAGAATGTGTGGCTGGAAAGAGAAGAAGAGACTTCTTCTTTTGCTCCATGTTCCCCCCAGCAAGACATTATCCCTTTACCCCTGCAGTAGTTTGTTCTAGCACCCTACTTTTTTGGCTACATCTATCACCAACCTCAGCCACCCTTTCAGAGACACTAGCTTCAGACAGAGAGAACCTACTGCCCTGAGGACTAGACACCCATCTGTGAGGCCCTCCTCCAAGATTCTAGCTTCCAATATCCCCTTTGTTTCTCTGACCTGATGGATCGATGACTCTCTCTTGCAGTTATTACTACTTTTTTATTGTACTATATCTCTTTGCCTTTTAATCCTCCAAAAATCTGTTTAACAAATATCCTACATCAAGTTCTTTCTGTTTTGGCTAAATAGCTTTCCAAATCTATATTTTATTGTTGTACACTATTGACATTTACCTTTCTTTCATACATTTTTCTTTACTCCCTTTTTCCTCTTTCAGTCCTCAGCAGCTTGCAAACTACTGAAGGCTCCAGTTATATGGAATACTCTACTTGGAGTGAAAGTACGCACGCTTATGTCATTCCTACCAGCCTTGCAGTGTGTGTGTGTGTGTGTGCACGCGCGCACTCGCACGTGTGTGTATTAGGAAGAGAGGGCTATATTTTCACATGTTTGTGAAGGCAAAGTTGAAAGGGTACCTTCAAACATTGCTTATGATAGAGTAAGCTGATTCAAATCTGTTAAGAGCTATGTACTAATATGCTTAATTCTTTATTTATTCAATGAATTCATTTATTCAATGAATATCAAGAAGTGTTCAAGTCGTGGAATACAACTATGAATATTATTAACAAGCTTCTTCTCTCAGCAGCTGACATTGTAATGAGGGTAGAAAAAGGATAAACAAACAACACATACCTAGTAGTCTTAGTGATAATAAGGACTATGAAGAAAAATACAGTAGGAAAGAGAATGGCAGACTAAAGGGTGCCATGTTATTAATGTAGGACATTAAGGGCATCTCAGATAAGTATCATGTGAGCAAAGTCCTGAAAGAAGGCAAGTGTTGGGCTGTGTTGGGGGCAGAGCTATCCAGGCAGAGTGTATAATATATAGAAAGTACTAAGGGAAGGGGCATGCTTGACAAGTTTGAAATAAACAAGGAGGCTGATATGGTGGAGCTGATTGAGTCAAGAAGAGAGAGAGATCAGAGAGATTGAGGGGACCAGATCACACAGGGCTTTTATAAGATATGATAAGGACTTTGAGTTTTATTTAGTAATAGATGGAAAGTCCTTGGTGTATCTTGGACAGGAGTGTCATGACATGACTCAGGTTTTACCAATATCATTCTAACTGCCATATGGATATTGCAAGGGTTGAAGAAGAAGATGGAATAATGAATGTAAGACACGGTAGTGCCCTGGGATATTGTTGTAATAGCACAAGTCATAGGAAGTACATGGGTTTTGGATATATTTAACAACAAGAGTCAACAGGATTTGCTAAGAGATGTAGATTTTCAGGAAATATGAGAAGCCTATTTTAGGTATGGTGGAAGAATACAACCCTGATGCACACCTTTCCTGACTTTAAGCCAATCAATATCCCCTTGTGCTCTCTGAACAACTGTCTCTTGGTGTATGTAAAGGTTCCTCATGAGAGCAATTAAGTGTTCTAGAATTCCCATGCTTTGCAACATTGTCCATAATTTGTCATGATCCACAGAGTCAAATGCCTTTGCATAATAAACATCCTTCTGGTGTTCTCTGCTTTCAGCCAGGATCCATCTGACATCAGCAATGATATCCGTGGTTCCACATCCTCTTCTGAAACCAGCCCGAATTTCTGGCAGTTCCCTGTCGATATAAAAAAAAAAAAAAATTTTTTTTTTTTTTATTTATTCCATCTGTATGCTGAACAAATAATACGAGAAGCTGGATTACATGAAGAAGAATGGGGCATCAGGATTGGAGGAAGACTCATTAACAACTTGCATTATGCAGATGACACAACTTTGCTTGCTGAAAGTGAAGAGGACTTGAAGCACTTACTAATGAAGATCAAAGACCACAGCCTTCAGCATGGATTGTACCTCAACATAAAGAAAACAAAAATCCTCACAACTGGACCAATGAGCAACATCATGATAGATGGAGAAAAGATTGAAGTTGTCAAGGATTTCATTTTACCTGGATCCACAATCAACAGCCAAGGAAGCAGCAGTCAAGAAATCAAAAGATGCATTGCTTTGGGTAAATCTGCTGCAAAGGACCTCTTTAAAGCGTTGAAGAGCAAAGATGTCACCTTGAAGACTCAGGTGCACCAGACCCAAGCCATGGTATTTTCAGTTGCATCATATGCATGTGAAAGCTGGACAATGAATAAGGAAGACTGAAGAAGAATTGATGCCTTTGAATTGTGGTGTTGGCGAAGAATATTGAATATACCATGGACTGCCAGAAGAATGAATAAATCTGTCTTGGAAGAAGTACAACCAGAATGCTCCTTAGAAACAAGGGTGGCAAGACTGCATCTTACATACTTTGGACATGTTGTCAGGAGGGATTAGTCTCTGGAGAAGGACATCATGATTGGCAAAGTACAGGCTCAGTGGAAAAGAGGAAGACCCTCAACGAGGTTGATTGACACAGTGGCTGCAACGATGGGCTCTGGCATAACACTGATTGTAAGAGGGGCGCGGGATTGGGCATTGTTTCGTTCTGTTGTACATAGGGTTGGTATGAGTCAGAGCAGACTGGACTGCACCTAACAACAACAACATATATCATACATTTAAAATAGTTCATTTTCATTTTTACATTGGACAATTGTGCATTTCTCTGAATTTTAAATTAATATTAAGCAGATAGAGACATATTGAAAGTTTTTTTTCCAGAAGAACTAATCTTTTACTTCTACATATAACTCTTTTTCCATCACTAGCCTGTCAGTTTGCTGTACTGTGGTGGTTTGTGTGTTGCTGTGATGCTGGAAGCTATGCCACTGGTATTTCAGTCAGTAGCAGGGTCACACATGATTTCATAATAAGATAAACAATGGTAAGTTAGTTTTCAAGCTAGGACCCCTGTAAGTTGTCCTAGAGGTGGAAAACATTTCAGTCTGTTTTGCCAGATACGATCAAGAAAGAATGGACTCTTGTGAGGCAGAGTCTATTGATAACATGTAACCTGAATATAAAAAATGGAATATATTATAAATCTGATCTGTTGCTTATGAAAACTTAAAAAAAATAGGCATAAAAATCATTACAGAAGAGGCTTTGTAAGCTTGGAGAATAGTACTGGATAAATGACAATTCTTAATGTTACATGTAACAATGTAGATTTGATTTTCTTTATTCCTGGTTAATGGACCAATTTGTGATCTCAGATGTAAGTTACACGTATTGCTTCTATAAAGTATCTGACTACAATGGTGACTTGAGGTATGTCTTAGTTATCCAGTGTTGCTAAAACAGAATTAACACAAATGGATGGCTTTAACAAGCAGAAATTAATTCTCTCACAATTTAGAAGGCTAGAATTCCAAATTCAGGTCACTGGTTCTCTGGGAAGACTTTCTCTCTTGTTAGGTATGGAAGAGGGTATTTGTTTCTTCTGAGCTTCTGCTCCTGGACAATCTTCATGTGGCTTGGCATCTCTCAACCCCATCTCTCTTTGCTAGCTTGTGTTTTATCCCTATATATCTCAAAAGAGATTCACTCAAGATATACCTTACAGTGATCCTGCCTCATTAACATAACAAAGACAATCTATTCCCAAACAGTATTATAACCACAATCCAAAACCAAAAACCAGTGCCACTGAGTCAATTCCAACTCATAGCAACTCTACAGGACAGAGTAGATCTGCCCCATAGGGTTTCCGAAGCCGTAATCTTTACAGAAGCAGACTGCCACATCTTTCTGCTGTGGAGCACCTGGTGGGTTTGAGGTTAGACCTTACAAAGCATATTTTTTGAGGACACAATTCAATCTATAACAAGATGATTTCTACAAATAGAACTACCTACATGCATGTCATATTGATTCCAAAAGAATTTGTATCTTGTTTAAGCAAGCATCTTACTACCATACTGTCCTTCTCCAAGAGAGCTTATGAGTAATTTAATACATTTCATGATATCCATAAGAAATTATTTTATGCGTAAAAAAATTTGAGGCCCAAATGGTATTAAGGACTAATCTTTTATTACTCAGGCCTATAACATTTATTTTAATATTACATAAAATTGGAGGTGGTAAATAAATAGATTTATGTCCGCATTAAACTCTATGGACACTTCAGAATCTAGAACATAAATGCCTCAAGGTCAAGGTCATTTTGTGACTCAAATTCCATATTTTAGAGCTTAGAAAAGTGAGTTACTTTAAAAGTTTACAGTTCATTTCTTATTACCTTAAAATAAACTTGAAAAGAATTCTACTCTACCCACGTACAAATGCTTTCTATAATCTGACAGTTTGAAAAACTGCTTTATAAAATGAGCTTTTACAATATGCTACTTTCTTTGATAACTTTATGTCGTATTCCAAATGTGTTTAGCCTTGCACTCATATTCTAAAGAAGCTGTTGCACAAAAATATCCCTTGTATAAATCTAAATAATGAACAAGGACTCATGGGCAATTTCATAAAACTTTCTTTTTAGAGTTGCATGATTTCTCAGCATAATCCCCCAAAATCAGCCCAGCATTGTTGTCAAATAAGTTAATTTTTAAGTGTTAATGCTAATGAAACAATCTATAATCCATACTAATGGCACGAATACTGGAAATCTATAAACATGTTGGAACTCTAATTCTACGGTGAATTTTTTCTTTTCTTGTGCAAGTAGTTTATCAGAATGAAGTAACAAAGTTGGTTGATTTGGTTTGTAAGCACTATCTCTTCTATAGCACTTGTGAAAACGTGTAGCAACATGGTGAAAAGACTAATAGATTTAAAAAAAAAAAAAAAAAACTGGAGTAGCAAGGCTTCAGAATACACCAACTTCTGCTTTTGTAACAACCAGGCAGTCAAGACAAACAACTGAGCAAGATAAATGGAAAATCGAATAACCTATCCATACAGGCCTTGTCTCTATCAAAACAATTCTCTTCAAACTCTGATCCATTTCAACTTAAAATTAGCAAGTGGGATATTGAAGAAACTCCCCAGGAAAAGATTGCTATAAAAACATCATATAGTAGACTTTAATTAGACTACAATTTTTCTTTGAGGGGGATTACTGTCTTCTTTGCCAAAGAAAGAAGCATTTTTACGCCAAAGTTAATATGACAAAATGAAGACAATCCTGAAATTTGAACTTATGCATTTAGCAGAAAGCTTGCAGGAAGTGACAGACTAAAACATCTTGCTGCTTAACTTTGGTATGTCTATAATATTTGGGCAAAATTATCATTATTTCTTTTATGAATTTGAAAAGTACTTATTTATTTTTATGTTTTGGAAGTTGAAATGTGTTCCTGAATGTGAGAAATCCCTTTTACATCACCATATGCCATCTTGTCTTTTTGACACTTTGAGCCTGGAAATATCTCAAGTGTGCAGACTTCTGGTTTCCAAATTATCTACTGCCAAGAAGGGAAGTGGGTATCTGAAATGCAGCCACAGACCTTGGCAAATTTAGAATTCAGAATAAAACTTTCACTTTAAAATTGTGCTCAAAAGTTAAAAGGGATTTTTATGTCTAATGTGTGTTTTATTCCTGCTGCAGGATTGTGAGTGAAAATTATTCCAGCTTACTTTAAAAGACTTTTTTCCCCTCCTTGGGCAGAAGTTTCAAATGATTAAGAACTGAATTAAAGTTTCTATTTCTTTCAAATTTATATTTGACAATTTAAAGATTGACAAACTCTTGCAGAGCAGCAAAGTTGCAGAAGAAAGCACTATCTAGGGATCTTTTGATGGAAATTAATAGATTTTTCAGAGGTATCTGAGCAAATGTCCATAAAGGATAGCGTGGCTAGCAGGAAGAACAAAATGTTTGTGAAACTGAAAAGCAACTGGTGATTTTGCCATATTGTTTATTAGATTTTTGTCTTTACTGAAAAAAGTGCTCGAGCTAGAACCCAGAGATATAAAATCACTTTAAATATTTCTCTTCTTAGAAAGGCTAGTTTTTGAGTTTTAAATATTATACCACAGATTTAGGGAGTTTATAATTGAGTGGAAATATTGAGATAATTATATTTAAGACAGAAAAGCCAAATTTAGATCATTCAATTCATTCAAGGTACAATTTAAATGTTCTTTATTACGCTTTCTTAAAACTAAGATTTTTTTTTTTTCATTGAGATTCTAGAAATGGCAGGCTGTGATACTCTAAATTCCTCTTGATGGAAAAACAAAACACATAGCTAAGCTTACTGAAAAGAAAGACATTTTCATGTTTCAAAAACAAAGTGATAATTTATGGCTGCTTGGAGTGTGAGCAAGTGTTTGCCTAAGAAATTTGGTTGTTGAATACATGTAATTCCCATAGGGGAAGGGAATGAAGCCTTTGTGCAGAGAGATGTGGGAGCTGGGATGGAGACCTCATACATGAAGCTACACCCTGGAAGGATTACAATTTCAGTGAAAAGGTAGGCTAGAGAAGCCTGTCTTTAAGCACCAAACATTAAAAAAAATGCTTAGTATGTCTCTACCTAATCTTTAGGGAGGAAGAATTTTTCTTGAGAACTCATTTTATATCATAAATGTCAAAGGTTAGAATTTATAATACATATGCTTACGGAAACACCTTAAGAAAAAAAAGCAACATTACGAAAAAGTAAGGATTTCAGAACAAATAATATGACTGGAACTCATGGCAAAAATAAATATACAGCCACTCCAGAAGCATGTTCAATTCAAAGTAACATAGATAAAATTAACTGTATCACTAATAATGATAAATGTAAATGTGAAAAACATGTCAGTCAAAAAGCAATAATTCTCAGATGGATAGCAAAGCAAATTCTAAAGGTACACTAGGTTATAAAGAAGGTGCAGGTATAATTAAGTAATAATAAGATAGCTATAAATATGTACAAAGAGCTGGTACAGCTATAATAAAATAAAAAATAAACTTCAATGAGAATGTATTGTTATTATTAGGAATAAAAATGATTAATATCTAACAATAAAAGGAAACATAAACCAGGATTACACAAATAATCAGAATATTTTTGCATTTGTATTTGACAGTTTAAATATTAGAATATTGTACACCAAAGAGCATATATTCCCACACATCTGTCAGTTTGTTGCTGTGATACTGGAAGAAATGCCACCAATATTTAAGTACCAGCAGGGTCACCCATGGCAGACAGGTTTCAGCTGAGCTTCTTGACTAAGACACACTAAGAAGAAGGACCCAGCAGTCTACTTCTGAAAAGAATTAGCCAGTGAAAATCTTATGAATAGCAGCAGAACATTGTCTGATGTAGTGCTGGCAGATGAGGCCCTCAGGTTGGAAGGCACTCAAAACACTACTGGGGAAGAGCTGCCTCCTCAAAGTAGAGCTGACCTTAGTGAGATCGATGGAGTCAAGCTTTTGAGACCTTCATTTGCTGAGGTGGCATGACTCAAAATGAGAAATGGCTGCAAACATCCATTAATAATTAGAACACCGAATGTACAAAGTATGAACCTAGGAAATTGGAAATCATCAAAAAGGAAACGGAATGCATAAACATCGATATCCTAGGCATTAGTGAACTGAAATGGACTCGTATTGGCAATTACGAATTGGACAATTTTATGGTCTGCCATGCTGGGAATGACAACTTGAAGAGGAATGGCATTACATTCATCATCAAAAAGAACATTTCAAGGTCTATTCTGAAGCACAAGGCTGTCTGCAATAGGAAAATATCCATACACCTACAAGGAAGACCAGCTAATATCAATATTATTTAAATTTACACACCAACCACAAAGGCCAAAGGTGAAGAAATTGAAGATTTTTACCAATTTCTGCAGTCTGAAATTGATCGAACATGCAATCAGAATGCATTGATAATTACGGGTGATTGGATGTGAAAGTTGGAAACAAAGAAGAAGGATCAGTAGCTGGACAATACGGCCTTGGTGATAGAAACAGTGCTGGAGATTGCTGATAGAATTTTGCAAGGCCAACTACTTCTTCGTTGTGGATACCTTTTTTTAACAACATAAATGATGACTATACACGTGAACCTCACCAGATGGAATACACAGGAATCAAATTGATTACATCTGTGAAAAGAGACAATGTAAAACCTCAATATCATCAGTCAGGACAAGGCCAGGGGCTGACTGTGGAACAGATCATCGATTGCTCATATGCATGCTCAAGTTGAAGCTGAAGAAATTTAGTACAAGTACATGAGTGTCAAAGTACGACCTTGAGTATATACCACCTGAATTCAGAAATCACCTCAAGAATAGATTTGATGTGTTGAACACTAATGACCAAAGACCAGATGAGTAGTGGAATGACATCAAGGACATCATACATGAAGAAAGCAAAAAGTAATCAAAAAGACAGGAAAGAAAGAAAATGCCAAAATGTATGGCAGAATAGACTCTGAAACTTGCTCTTCAACATCTAGTAGCTAAAGCAAAAGGAAGAAATGATGAAGTAAAGGAGCTGAAC
Source organism: Elephas maximus indicus (assembly GCF_024166365.1). NCBI lineage: Eukaryota > Metazoa > Chordata > Mammalia > Proboscidea > Elephantidae > Elephas > Elephas maximus. Next base: position 159,605,224 of record NC_064819.1, read on the forward strand.
AGAAGATTTCAAAGGGCGGCTGGAGAAGACAAAGTATAGTATTATAATGACAGGTGCAAAGAGCTGGAGATAGAAAACCAAAAGGGAAGAACACACTTGGCATTTTTCAAGCTGAAAGAACTGAAGAAAAAAATACAACCCTCAAGTTGAAATGTTGAAGGATTCTATGGGGAAAATATTAAACAGCACAGGAGGCATCAAAAGAAGATGGAAGGAATACACAGAGTCACTATACCAAAAAGAACTGGTCGATGTTCAACCATTTCAGGAGGTAGCATATGATCATGAACCGATGGTACTGAAGGAAAAAAGTCCAAGCTGCACGGAAGATATTGATGGAAAACAAGGCTCCAGGAATTGACAGAATACCAATTGAGATGTTTCAACAAATGGATGCAGTGCTGAAAGTGCTCACTCGTCTACGCCAAAAAATTTTAAAGACAGCTATCTGACCAACTGCCTGAAAGAGATCCATATTTATGCCTATTCCAAAGAAATGTGATCCAACCAAATATGGAAATTATCAAACAGTATCATTAATACCCCATGTAAGCAAAATTTTGCTGAAGATCATTCAAAAGTGGCTGCAGCAGTATATTGACAGGGAACTGCCAGAAATTCAATCCAAATTCAGAGGAGGGTGTGGAACCAGGAATATCATTGCCTGATGTCAGATGAATTCTGGCTGAAAGCAAAGAATACCAGAAAGATGTTGACTTTTGTTTTATTGACTATGCAAAGGAATTCAACTGTGTGGATCACAACAAATTCTGCCTAACATTGTGAAGAATGGGAATTCCAGAACACTTAATTGTGCTCATGAGGAACCTGAACATAGACCAAGAAAAGTTGTTCAAATAGAACAAGGGGCTACTGCGTGGTTTAACGTCAGGAAGGTGTGCATCAAGGTTGTATTCTTTCACCACACCTACTCAATCTGTATGCTGAGCAAATAATATGAGAAGCTGGACTTTGTGAAGAATAACAAGGAATCAGGATTGGAGGGAGACTCATTAACAACCTGCATTATGTAGAAGACACAGCCTTGTTTGCTGAAAGTGAGGAGAACTTGAAGCACTTACTGATGAAGGTCAAAGATCACAGCCTTCAGTATGGATTACACCTCAACAACAAAAACAAAGAATATCCTCACAACTGGACCAATGAGCAACATCCTAATCAATGGAAAAAAGATTGATGTTGTCAAGGATTTCATTTTACTTAGATTCACAAACAACACCCATGGAAGTAGCAATCAAGAAACCAAAAGACATGTTGCATTGGGTATATATGCTGCAAAAGACCTGTTTAAAATGTTCAAAAGCAAAGTTACCACCTTGAAGACTAAGGTGCACCTGACCCAAGCCATCGTCTTTTCGATTGCCTCAAGTTCATTGGAAAGCTAGACAATGAATAAGGAAGACCAAAGAAGAATTGACACCTTTGAATTGTAGTATTGGCAAAAAAAAGGTCGAATATACCATGGACTGCCAAAAGAAGGAATAAATCTGTCCCAGAAGAAGTACAGCAAGAATGTTCCTTAGAAGTAAAAATGGCAAGATTATGTCTCACGTACTTTGGACATTTTATCAGGAGGGGTCAATCCCTGGAGAAATACATCATGCTTGGTAAAGTACAGGGTCAGTGAAAAAGAGGAAGACGCTCAATGAGATAGATTGACACAGTGGCTACAACAATGGACTCAAGCATAACAATGATTATGAGGATGGCACAGGACCAGGCAGTGTTTCATTCTATTGTACAAAGGGTCACTATAAATCAGAACCAACTTGACTGCGCCAAACAACAGCACAATAGCAAAGAGCATAACCTCAAAATATATAAACACAATTCAGTCCCAATGAAAACACTATAAAGTTGTTTTGTTTTGTTTTTAAAATGAAATGTTCAAGTAGGATCAAAAGAAACTTGAAAAAAGAAGAAAAATAAAGAAGTTTGTACTACCAGGCCAAGCACACTAAAATTCTATAGTAAATTAAGACTATGTGGCGCTGATCCAGGAACAGAAAGAACCAAAAGCAGACTCAAGAAAACAGTTTAGGTATATACAAGTATTTGATTCATGATATCAATGGTGTTTCAAATCAAATGAGAAAAGGGCAAGTTAATTTACAAATGATATTAGGACAATTTGGAATTATATTTTAAAATTATCCCTTAATGACACCATTTATATAAAATACCCCAAATATATTGTATATCTGTAGGGTCACTATAAGGTCACTATGAGTTGGAATCAACTCAACAGTAACAGTTTTGGTTTTGGTTTTTAAAGGGAAGATAGTTAAATAACCATGTGGATTCCTTTATTTTTATCTTTAAAAGACAAAGGTTTCTGAAGAATAGAAGAAAAACCTCAAAGCCATAAAAGCTTAAATACAAATTAAAATAGAAAAAAATTATTAATGATGTCATAAATAATATTAAGATATGAGCAGTAGACAGGAAAAAATAGGAAAACTGCATAATAAAAATTTAATCACTTAATTTTACAATGTGTTCATAAGAATCTGCTAAAGAAAAACAACTGATGGAAAAATAAGTATGTATTGGCATTTCACAGAAAACATAGAAATGGATAATATATTTAAAAAAAATCAACCTCATCAGTAATGCATAATGCAAGGGGGTATCACTTTATTCCAAGCTACTGGTAAGCAATTTAAAATTATTTTATTTTTTTCTTATTGGTGGAGTGTGGATAAATGGTCTTGGTGAGAGTGGAAATTGGAACAGCATTCACAGTATCTATCAAAATTAAAGTATTTACATCAATTGACCCAACTATCCACATAAATACTGGAAGTATTGTGAATAAAACTAGAAACAAATATTACCTAAGTATCTGTAACAAAATTTGTCAGTGCAATGTCATGCATTCAAATGCTGGCTTTTTAGAAAGACACATGTCTTATTTTGGAATTTTGTTTGCACATGTTAAAAAACTAATTTTAGCTAGCTGTGCCAAGTGAAAGAGAACATTTCTAAGAAAACAAACCAGGACTCCACTGGCGGAAATGCAACCCCAGCTCACCAAGAGCTGGATCAAGAACTGGAAAGATAATGAGCACATAGTTACTTTTTTATTTCTGTCTCCTTGTTTTTCTCTACCTGTTGGATTATAAATTAGTGTCATCTGTTCCTTAATCCACATAAAAGAATAAAGCTTTTGTATAGCTTCTGAATTGCACTTGTTATAATTTCAAACACATAGATTAACTGCATTGCTATCCTGATACCAAATTTCAAAAAGACAGAAACCCTGGTGGTGTAGTGGTTTTAAGTGCTACAGCTGCTAACCAAAAGGTTGGTGGTTCAAACGTAGCAGGTGATCTTTGGGAACTCTACTGGGCAGTTCTACTCTGTCCTATAGGGTCATTACGAGTCAGAATTGACTTGACAGCAACGGGTTTGGTTTGGTTTGGTTTTTAATTTACCCCAAATATCCACTACTGGTCCACTTACAAGGCAAAGGACTTAAAGCACGTTTAGGTTTCACCCCGGAAATGGAAGGTACCGTTGCGAAGAAGGGGAGAAGGAGGGATTATTATAATTTTGTCATGAACCTCAAAAAGTACAGCGTGTGTGTGGGTGCGCATGTAAAACTGAAAAAAAAAGTATGCCTGTATATTCTGTTTTCTCTGTAAGGTAAGTATCCAATTTATCTAAAGTGAACAAGTGGCTATGTTAAAGCAGGAGGCTTAAGAAAAAAATAAAATTTTGGAGTAGTCATTGAAGAATTAGAAAATCAATTTAATACGTATGAGATAACTTCCTTAGTGGCCAAAAATCCAGGTTTGAGGGGAAAGGTGGGGATAATAGTTTGTTTAGTTTACGTGGCAAGAATGCAATGATTTATTACTTTAACTGGAAAACCAAGTGCAGAAGTAAAGAATGTTGGTGAAGATGCCAGGACTGATTCAAGGTTCAGGCTTGATTGAACAATTTGGCAGAGGGAATTGGTGTAATAAAAAGTAGGTGAAAATGCAGCATAGAGACTAGGCTCAGTAGAAAAATAAATAAATAAATAAATAAATAGAAAAACTAAGACCCAGATGATATTATGAGTGAAGAAGAATAGGTCAAAGAATTGGAGGTTCTAAAAAGGACAAAATGTATATGTTGAGAGTGTAAAAGATTGCAAACCCTGGAAGGATATAGGAAGTGATGGACAGAGGCTTGGCAATGGAGTTGAAGATTCTAAAATGGAACATTTTCCACTGATGTCAAGGTTCACAGTGGCCTTGGCAGTATATGCTATAATCAAGTGATTATAAAACTTATAGGAAGTGAGAAAGTCAGTGATCTTTGATGCCAGGCAATCAGCTTTGTCAACTTGAACAGTAACTTGCTAATGACAATGGAATTTAAATATCTATATTTAAATGCCTGTGGACTATAAGGAGATCCTGGTGGCGCAGTGGTTAAGTGCTACCGCTGTTAACCAAGAGGTCGGCGGTTCGAATCCGCCGGGTGCTCCTTGGAAACTCTATGGGGCAGTTCTACTCTGTCCTACAGGGTCACTATGAGTCGGAATCGACTCGACAGCACTGGGTTTGGTTTTTGTTTTGGTGGAAGATAAAACTGATAGCAAAACATAAGATTCTGGAAACCCAACCTTTAGGCTTCAACACTCTTTAATCTTTCACTTACATTTTTTTTATCTGAATAATATAATCAAGCTTAACTGGCCAAGTAGATCAATAATTATAATAACAAAACAGTCTGAGAATGCCAAAATAAATAGATAGATAAAGCAAGCTTCAGATATTTATGAAGCCTAGCAGAAAGAGAAAATATTTAGAATAAAATAAAACATTATTCAAGAACCTCTGTATTACTTTAATAATTTCTTTAACGTTTCTAAAATGACTTAGGTTCCGTGTATACTTACAAACCATGTAATATTTAATATACATAATAATTCATACATATCATTTGGTTTCACTGTGGTCAAATCAAGGACTTTATTTATAATTCTCACGTATAATCTTATTGTTTACAAGTTAAAAACAGCCATAAACTAAAAAAAAAAATTAAGCTCTGTGCTTATCTATTAGTGAAAGGGGAACATTCTGAAGCTTTGATATAAGTGGTCCCTGGGGTTCATGCTGTAAGTACTCTATTGTATAGGAAAAATGGGATTCTTTTTTTAAAATTTTTATTGTGCTTAAGTGAAAGTTTACAAATCAAGTTAGTCTCTCACACAAAAATTTATATACACCTTGCTACATACTCCCAATTACTCTCTCCCTAATGAGGCAGGCCGCGATCTCCCTCCACTCTCTCTTTTCGTGTCTATTTTGCCAGCTTCTAACCCCCTCTACCCTCTCATCTCCCCTCCAGGCAGGAGACCCCAACATAGTCTCAAGTGTCCACCAGATCTAAGAAGCTCACTCCTCACCAGCATCCCTCTCCAACCCATTGTCCAGTCCAAACCATGTCTGAAGCGTTGGGTTTGGGAATAGTTCCTGCCCTGGGCCAACAGAAGGTCTGGGGGCCGTGACCACCGGGGTCCTTCCAGTATCAGTCGGACCATTAAGTCTGGTCTTTTTATGAGAATCTGGGGTCTGGATCCCACTGCTCTTCTGCTCCCTCAGGGGTTCTCTGTTGTGTTCCCTGTCAGGGCAGTCATCAGTTGCAGCCAGGCACCATCTAGTTCTTCTGGTCTCAGGGTGATGTTGTCTCTGGTTCATGTGGCCCTTTCTGTCTCTTGGGCTCATAATTACCTTGTGTCCTTGGTGTTCTTCATTCTCCTTTGATCCAGGTGGGTTGAGATCAATTGATGCATCTTACATGGCTGCTTGCTAGTGTTTAAGGCCAGAAGGGTTATGTCTTCTCTGTTTCTAGTTATAACCTCCCTTAGGCAACCTCAAAAAAATTTACCAACCTTATATGAAATTCTCTGACGGTCAGTGCTTTAATGACAGTTTAATGTCTTAGGATATTCTGGTAAATTTAACCAGAATTTGGGCAGCCTTCAAATCTTCATGAAATGATCTTATACTCCTTAGCGGGTGTCCTGGATAGAACTGTGTCTCCCAGAATTGTGTGTCAACTTGGCTAGCCCATGATTCCCAACCTTGTGTGATTGTCCACCATTTTGTCATCTGATGTGATTTTCCTATGTGTTGTGGATCCTACCTCTATGATGTTAATGAGGTGGGATTAGCAACAGTTATGTTAATGATGCAGGACTCAATCTACAAGATTAGGTTTTGTCTAAAGCCAATCTTTTTGAGATACAAAAGAGAGAAGAGAGCAGAGAGACATGGGGATGTCATACCACCAAGAAAGAAGCACCAGAAGCATAGCGCATCCATTGGACCTGGGGTCCCTATGCTGAGAAGCTCCTCAACCAAAGAAAATTGATGATAAGGATGGCTAGAAGGTCCAAAATGACCGCACTCTCGCAGCTGACATTTGGTGTTGGCTGCTGAATAGGAGCTCAGGTAGCCTGAGCTAGAGCTGTTGTTCTTCAGTTTCCCTCACATTCAACAAGAGGAGAAACACACTTCATTCACCTCATGATGAAGGAGGGAAAAATCACATTGAAAAAGAGCATGTGGGAGAGGAGACTGTTGTAGCCATCTTTGGGAACACAATTTACCAGTGCTCACTTAATAGGTGTCTTAGGCAGAATTCTCAGATCTCCCTCAAGATCCCTACCTCTTGGATATATGCCCTGTATAACCAATTTTGCTTGAGTGTGGATAGGATCTGGAGATATGATGAGATGATCACTCCTTTTGATATAAGGTGAAGCTAATAAATATGCTCGTCACTCCTGTGATTATGTTGTGTTATACGAAATTCCTTTGTAGCCAACTGGAAAGAGATACTCCTACTGGCTTTGAAGAAGTAAGCTGCTGTGCTGTGCGAAGGCCATGTGGCTGATGTTGGACTGTAGTAGCTGAAAGTGACCCCTAGCTAAGAACCAGCAAGAAAACGAGAAACTTCATCCTAAAATTAGAAGGAACCAAACTTCTTCAACAACCGGAAAGACCTTGGAGAATGACCTTGGGATGAGCTTAGTTGTAAAGGAGAAGGTCTCAGGTAAGATCATGGTCCTGACCAACACCTTGATTTCAACCATGTGAGACCCTGAGCAGAAGACCCATTGACCCATTTTTGGTAATTTTTTTGCAGTGTGATCATTAAGGTTGTGTATCAACTTGGGTGGGCCATGATTCTCAGTGGTTTGGCAGTTATGATGTAGTTTGGCAGGGTTGCTATGAGTCAGAATAGCTCAACGGCAATGGCTTTGTTTTTTTTTTTTTTTTTTTTAATAATGTTGTGATCACTTCCATAAGGAGGTTTGATATAATGTGATCACCTCCATGATGAGATCTGCTGTGCCAATCAATTGAAAGAGAGTTTCCTTTGGCATGTGGCCTTCATCCAATATAGGTGGACTGTCTATATGTAGGGTTGCTATGAGTTGTAATCAACTTAGTGGCAGTGGGCTTGGTTTGGTTTTTCATATAATAAGGAGCTTTAATGGCAGAGTGATTAAGTGCTTGGTTGTTATCCAAAAAGGTCGGCAGTTTGAACTCACCAGCCCTTTCACAGCAGAAAGATGTGGCAGTCTGCTTTCGTAAAGATTACAGCTTTGGAAACCCTATGGAGCAGTCCTACTCTATCCTATAAGGTCGCTATAAGTTGGAATCTACTGGATGGCAACAAGTTTGGTTTTCTGGTATATATTAAGTTGGGAGTCCCTGGGTGGTACAAATGGCTAAGCACTTCACTGCTAGAAGAAACTTTGGTGGTTCAAACCCACCCAGAGGTACATCAGAAGAAAGGCCTGGTGACCTGCTTCCAAAAGGTCACAGTCTTGAAAACCCTATGGAGCAGCTCTACGGTGCACATCTGGTGTTTTCATGCGTTAGAATCCACTAGACAACAACTATCAACCACAATAATGTATTAAGTTGTGCCTGGGTGATGCAAATAGTTAACATGCTTGGCAGCTAACAGCAAGATTGACATTTGAGACCACCCAGATGCACCTAGGAAGAAAGACCTGGCAATCTACTTCCAAAAAATCACCCATCAAAAACCCTGTGGGGCACAGTCCTACTGTGGCACACATGGGGTCTTCATGAGTCTAAATCTACTCCACAACATTTTTTTTTTTTTTTTTGTATGCATTCAGCTAAAATATTGGGATTTTCTTACCAAAAGCAGAAGTTACAGATGGTGATCAAAGCAATGTTCCTGAGCCTCTGGGATCCTGGGGCATTATTTTCTGTTTCCATACAATGTAATTTAGGAAGTAATAAAGACATTGAATTGGTAGCATTATATTTACTTGAGACTCATGATATCACAAATATATATGGAACTAATGGGAGAAATGTTAAGACTGTTTCAGTAATCCCAGCTCTAGTCATAATAGTGAGTGAATACTACATAAACTGCTGTTGTTTTTAGCCTGGGCAGGTTTCTGTAATTCTCCAGCTTGCTATTGTTAGAGCCCGATAGATCTAAATGCTAACAATCGTCACAGTTCTACCATGTATTATTCAGTTATTTAGCCTATTTGAATTCCCTCATCTGTAAAACAGAGATAATTGTCCTTTCATGCTTGTTGAGGAGATAAAAGATAAGCATGCAAAGTGCCCGTCAGTGCCTGGCACAGAGAAGACACTCAATGAATGCTGAGTGTTATCATTAGTATTATATGTTACCTCTCTATTTAGTCATAAATGTGTTATCGCTTTCACTGCTTTATACCTACTGAATTTACTCTTTGCTAGGACCTCCAAAAGTTCAGGCAATCTGAATCAGACTAATCCGAAATTATTTACAAGAACACTAGGCTTTCTGCCTGAAATGTGCTCAGGTGAAGAATTAAGGTTTTTTAATTTAGTACAAATTGATGTACTAAGGGCAGATTTTTTTAGAAGTAGATTGCCAAGGCTTTCATTCGAGGTACCCCTCAGGCCAACAATTCCACATTCAATACCCTGGTCAAATATAACTTTTCACACATATCCTGATTCTCCTCTCAATACTTTTCTAAACCCATTCTCTAACCTTACTTCCAGGCTTAAAGAAAAAAAACTACCACAAAATGGTTCCTACCCTTGAATATAAATCCTTCTAGATGCACACTTAATCCTATTCTTTTCTCGCTTTTTTTAGTCTGGAATTTATATTTAAGTGCAAGTAAACTAAAGGCAAATGAAAAAATACAGGTCCTACCCTTGAACGTTTTTCCAGCAAATGGAAATGAAGGTAGGACAAGTGTGAAATGACAGGCTAAACACAAACACTTACCCATAAATGCATATAAATAAAGACAAATAATGACAATAACCATTACCTTTTACTAACAGGTGGGGTGACCTCTATATTCCGAGAAATATGAAGTAGTCTGAGAAGTTTTGAGCCTCTTTAAAGGCATGTTCTGTGTGGAGACATTAATAGCCAGTTTTCTTCTTATTACTATAGTCTAAAAAAATCCAGCCTTCTTTCCTGAATACAACAAAACACTGAGAAGGCCAAAGTAGCAGGGATGGGTGTCCAGGGACCGTGGTTTCAGGGGACATCTAGGTCAACTGGCATAACAAAATGTATTAAGAAAACGTTTTGCATCCCACTTTGGTGAGCAGTGTCTGGGGTCTTAAATACCAGCAAGCAGCCGTCTAAGATGCATCAACTGGTCTCAACCCACCTGGGGCAAAGGTGACTGAAGAACACCAAAGACACAAGGTAAATATGAGCCCAAGAGACAGAAAGGGCCACAAAAACCAGAGACTCCATCAGCCTAAGACCAGAAGAACTAGGTGGTACCCAGCTACAACCAATGACTGCCCTGACAGGGAACACAACAGAGAGTCCCTGATGGAGCAGGAGAACAGTGGGATGCAGACCTCAAATTCTCATAAAAACACCAGACTTGATCTGACTGAGAATAGGGGGACCCCAGTAGCCATGGTCCCTAGACCCTCTGTTAGTCCAAGACTGGAACCATTCCCGAAGCCAACTCTTCAGACAGGGATTGGACTGGAGTGTAAGTCAGCAAATGATACTGGTGAGGAGTGAGCTTCTTGGCTCAAGTAGACACATGAGACTATGTGGGCAACTGCTGCCTGGAGGTGAGATGAGAAGGTAGATGGGGACAGGAGCGGGTTGAATGGACACAGTAAACACAGGGTAGAAAGGAGGATTGTGCTGTCACACTGGGGGAGGGCAGCTAGGGGTACATAGCGAGCTGTGTAAAAGTTTTTGTATGCGAGACTGACTTGATTTGTAAACTTTCACTTCAAGTACAATAAATAAAAAAGAAAATTCAGCCTTCAAATTGTAGTATAAATGTGCTCTGTGGAGAAATCTAAGGATATCAAATACATGAAAGTTAGATCCAATAGGATTCTTAAGTATAATAAAATTTTAAAAAATAAAAATTGTTTTAAATTAATAAAGGTAGAAAAATGAAAAAGGAATAGGGGAGCAAATTTGCAAATGGATATAAAAACAACAGTAGAATACAAATCATACAGAAAATAACTAACAAGTCGACTTCTCTTTAATAATAAATTTTCCACGATTTAATTGTATTAAGTAAACTACACAAGGAACAAAGAGGCAAATTGATTTTCAAGGCCATAATGTTTTATAGCTTTATCTTACATACTAGAAGGACTGTAAGATGGATGGCGTTTTCTGATATTCTGTTAATCACAGAGAAATAAAAAACTTACATTGATATTTGTCAAGTAACAAGAGATTAACCCGAGCAAGTCTGCTGGAATTATTTTTGAGAACAGAGTTACAGTTTACAAAATCTGCAACGTAACTTTAAGAATTTGTTTTACTATGGGAAAGAGCTGTGAAAATGGAAACTGGCAGGATTGCATCAAGGTTTTGTACTGTAAAATGTTAGAAGTTCTGTAAATTCAAAAATTAAAGTATTCAGCATTTGTAGGTTTATTTCTGTAGCAAGTTTATGAGCATGCAGTCCGTTGAGTGTACTGAAAAATAGTTGGATCATATTCACCTGGTACGGAGCTGGAATATTCATGACTACTCTGTTATACGTTTTCAGACTTTAAATACATGTGTTTGCAGAAGAGAGGAGCAAGAAGTTGATCAGTTTTCTGTACAAATAACTTCCACTGAGTTAAAATAATTAAATTATTAAAGGCCAGTTGTATTTCCAAAAATTCCATATCAAAAGTGTGACTACATTAATCCACAGGATATGTTTTTACTACATGAATTCTAGTAACTCTAAGGCCATCATGTTAAAAGAGTAATTTAAATGGTTAATCATTTTTTTTGGCCGTACAGATTTCTTTCAATATTCATTCAAATGCTGAGGTCAGATTTTAAGATTTTATATCAAATGATGCTATTGATGAAGTATTATCTTGGTAAATATCACTTTGTGTATTTTCATGGAATAAATCTGTCAAAAAGTTATAGACATTCTTCACCTCAAGCCTCAAACAGTTCATGCTATTGGGACTCAGCAATGGGTTGGAAACCTGGTTTTGTCAATACTCGGTCACATAACAGGAAATTGTTCTGACATTTTTATAAATATCGGATATTAGAAAGTTCTTCATTCTATTTTATTTTTTTATTTATATTTATTGTGCTTTAAGTGGAAGTTTACTAATCAAGTCAGTCTCATACAAAAACTTATATACACTTTTTGTGTCACCCTAGCTGCTCTCCCCCTAATGTGACAGCACACTCTTCCTCTCCACCCTGTATTTCCCGTGCTCATTCAGCTGCGCCGGTGCCTCCTCTGCCTTCTCATCTCAACTCCAGACACAAGCTGCCACATAGTCTCATGTGCCTACTTGAGCCAGAAAGCTCACTCCTCACCAGTATCATTTCCTGACTTATAGTCCATTCTAATCCTGTCTGAAGAGTTGGCTTCAGGAATGGTTTCAGTGTTGGACTAACAGAAGGTCCAGGGACCATGACCTCCGGGGTTCCTCTAGTCTCAGTCGGATCATTAAGTCTGGTCTTTTTATGAGAATTTGAGGTCTGTATCCCACTGTTCTCCTGCTCCATCAGGGACTCTGTTACGTTCCCTGTCAGGGCAGTCATCGGTTGTAGCCGCGCACCATCTAGTTCTTCCGGTCTCAGGCTTACGCAGCCTCTGGTTTATGTGGCCCTTTCTGTCCCTTGTGTCTTTTGTGTCCTTCAGAATGTTCTTCATCTTAAAGACAACTTACCTACACATATTCATTAGGAAAATCATATATTCTTGGATTAAAGGCATCTAAGATCTTCAGGAACAAATATCATGCATGAAATCTTCATATGTGTATTGAAAATACAGTTTCTTCACTCAGGATTTTATTTGTAAAACACTGTGAAAACCCCCACAAATGCAACAACTAATGTTCCATTATGTGAATGGTGATTAATATCCTTCTAGATTTTTTTGTAGAAGGATGGATAAAGCAGAAAGAGAAAGAAAGAAGACAGATCTATAGATCATTAATCAATTTTTCCAACCTGATTTGTCCTTATTCATAATCCCAAATTTTCTCCTGTATATCCATTAGTGGTTACTGGAAATTATGAAATACACTACACCTAGACTTTTGCCAGGCTTATGACTCCATTAAATATTAAGATATAGATTAAAAAAAATCAATTTTGGATAATTTAGCCAAGTACTTTTTATTCTGTGGGGCACATTTTCAGGGCAGTTGCCACCCTGCCTATTGATATATCTGTATTGCCTCAGAACAGTGGCAATATTCATAACATTTGCCAAATGTCTATTATGAATACAACACTATTCTAACCATGTGTTGAATTGCCCATTTCTCACCAGAGTTTCTGTGTTACTCACCTCAGAATTCCAGAGACTAGTGCAGTGCCTGGAACAAACTAAGTTCTAAACATATTTTGAAAGAACAACTAAGCTATGGCTTAGAACTATGAGTGGCAAGGAGAGGTTAGGATCAGTAACGAAGACACATGCAAAGGAAATTTTCTGGATCCAGAGAGCACACGGAAGCCACAAGTCAAGACAGAACATTTATTTCAAACTGGGCAAAGGCTAAGAAGTAAGCAGATCCCTAGAGAAACATACAGAAGTACAGAGAAGATAGAGTCCAAGAAAGCCAGTTTACCATAATTACAGCAGAAGCAGATGCAGTGAACAAGAAGGATAATAAATATTTTAATATGCTTCCTGCTGAAAAAAGAATTTATTGGCCAAATTGTCAGGGGGTAGAGAGCACAGGTCGCTTCTGTGCAATAACTTTCCGACATGGAAAATTATTATTCCAGGAATTTTATCTGCGATTAAGAAAAATGAAGCAGTTCAACCTAGTTTAGTTAGCTCATATGCATCATCATAATAGGAAAGACAACTCAAAGGACAGTACTCACATTGTGATTTGCATGTGACTCTTAAATATACAAGCTCCCTAATATTTGCACTGGAGTATAATTAGGAAAAAAAAGCATAGTCTTCCATGCATAGCAAAGATGTCAGAATTCACAATGACAAACATGCCAGAGTGTTTCACTGCTGAAAATATGTCCCTTAGCTTGTCTTCTAGCCTATGTTTTTTGCCACAGACATTTTGACAGTCTTTGGAGTGAATGTTTTTTGGTTAATCTAGTATGCACAGGAGCGAGAATATAGTTCCCTGTCTAAAAACTCACATCAGTTTGCAATTGCTTTCGAAGATCCTCAGCAATAAAATGTACGCTTCACTTACCTACTATCCCCGAGCAGGAACTTTAAGGGTCAACCCTAATATAATTACAGTTTGCCTTCACGCCATGTCTGATCTCTGGAATGGTGCAGTATATGTGAGAGCCAGGGTCAACCTTGTCCAACTCAGAGTAGGGGCCCTTGAGGGTAGGTGGAAGAAACTCTTCCCCAAAAATGCTCTTTATGTGATGATTTCTGTATTAGTCAGGATAGTCTAGGTTATACTTAGGTAACGAATAAGTTCAAGACCTATGTGACATAAAATCATAAATATTTATACATACTCATATCCCTCCTAGGTTGTCTGAGGACTTTTCTCAACTACCTAGGTTTATGATGCAACCATGAACCATTGCTGGCTGCCATACTGAGGTAACACATATGGTGAATTGCACATTGGCTGCTAGAGACTTCTGCCTAAAAGTGAAACACATCAATTGCATTAGCATTTACTGGCCAAAACAAATTGCATAGCTATAACTCACTTCAAGGAAAGCAAGAAGGTGCCATCCCACCAGGTACTGGAAAGAATATGGGAATATCTGTAAATAATCCTAAAGTTTATCACAGTTTATAATTGCTAGTAATATCTTTAATATTAATTTCATATCTATGGCTTTCATATTTTAGGGAACTGAAAAGCAACTAAAATGTTAAAGGTTAAGAGCAGCAGTGGTTTTCCATGCTACACTTTGTTGAGCAAAAGACTGTAAGACCTCACCTAAAACTGATAGCGTGTGTTTTCTTAATATTAACAAGTCAGAATCGACTAGAAGGCAACGGGTTTGGTTTGGTAATGAGACATTAGTAAAGTCATGATGTCTTTGATTCATTCTAGAAATAAAACTTGAAATCTCTTAAAGACTGTCTTTTGAAAACTGCTATTGTAGATAAAATAATTAACTACATATTAGATAACTGTTTCAAGAGATAATTTTTTTTTTTTGCTGAAGTATCATTGCTTCATCTTAAGATTCTTTTTCTTCATGTAGAAAATTATTTAAGAGCAAAACCAATGTTAAAACTCTGTTGCTAAAATATTGTCCTTGCTTCCTACCAAATCACCAATGATATTTTTCTTGCCAAATCTTTTCAGGTTTTTTTTTTTCCCCTAATTGTTTATAATGGACCCTCTTGATCATTCTCCTTTTTTAACCATTTCCACACTTGGCTTTCCTTACCATGGTTACTTGTGTTTCCACTTGTGCCTCTGGGTTGTGTCTTCTCAGGTTTGTGCCAAGATGCCTCCTTCTTGGCCCTGTTTCTCAACATCAGCATTAACCATGCACCACCTGCTACCCTCCTTCTCCACACTGGTCTTACTATTTTTGGGTAACCTCCATGATTCTAGTCTCATGGATTCAACTACCTGATGATGGGTATCAAATCTAGATCTCCCGTTCTGAGATGTCTCCTAAACTCCAGATTCATATTCTCAGTTGTTTGCTGAATATCTCTCTATAAATGAACCTCAACCACTTAAAACTAAATAAATCCAAAACTGAACTTTCTCTCTACCACAGACATGCTTCTAATATTTTTACAGAAAAAAGTCGTGATAAATAACAATGTCAAATGTCTAAAAGCTTTTAAGCCCTTACTAGATCTTTTTTATCTTCCATCCCTGCCTTCAAATGTGTACCTACTTTGGTCACCAGATTCTCTAGTTCTTAAATTTGAAATTCTCGTTAACCCTCATCACTCTCCTTACTAGGCTCACTCCCTGATTTAGATTAAGCTATCGTCATTTCTAACATCCTGGAAAACCTCCATGTCTTTATGTATTGTCCCACCTAACATATCTCTCACAATGTCATTACATTTATTTTAGATTTCAAACGTATGAATCCGACCATATCACTACCTTGCAGAACGTTTTCAGTGGTCAACACCGTGTATGCAGTACTGTATTGGCACTGAAGAATTTCTTCTACCATTAAGCAGTGGTTTCAAATATTTAAATGCATAATAATTAGCAAAGGAGCTTGAAGTAATTGTTGATTCCCTGGATTCACCCAAAGTTACTGTTTTAGATGTCTGGGGAGAAATCCAGGAGTCTGTAGCTTCCATATTTCCACCAGGTGATGTAGTGGAAATAGTCTACGACCAGCATTTTGCAAATGTTTGCTTAGCCCATTATGCCCGTGATATTTTTCCTCTGGCTAATCTCTCTGCCTGGAAATGATTTCCTTTCCCTTTTGTCCCACATGAGTGCCTACTCATTCTTCCAGAACCATTTCTGTGAACACTCACTCCTTGCTTCAGCTTAATCAGTTGCTCTCTGCTCTGTGCTTCCATAGAATTTTGTACACATTTTTACTTTAAAATTTCCTACATTTTTAGTCATTGTTTGCATGTATGACTTCCCAACTGTACTGATGATACATGATGGTAAGTTTATTTTTAGTTCTGTTCTAAAGTGGATATTTAATAGTTATTTGTTGAATTTACCGGAATATATTCTATTTCTTTGTGGACATGGTTTCCAAAGGAAAACACTGTGCATGAAAGAAAATAAAAGTCATAAACAACAACTAAATGTTCTTTGTTATGTTTAAGTAGGAATTTTTGTCAGATCTGAAGATGACACAATTTATTCAACAGATGACAGAACAGGATTCAAATTTATCTCAGCAGGCGATAGTACTGGAATAAAATCTGTATGGAGATAAATGTGTAGTACCGTATTTATGTTAAAAAAATAAATTATACAAAAAGTAGATATGGGAGACCTATTGAGTAACAGTTCATGTGAAAAATAACTGGCCGTTTTATCTGATGACAAAGACAATATGACCCAAGAGTGTTATTTGACTAGTAATGAAGCTAAAGCAATTTTAGCTTGCATTCATAAAAGTTTGGTGCGCCTATCATAGGATATAACGGTCCCTCTGCAAGCTCCTCTGATGAGTCTAAATATTAAGTGTTATGTTGAGTCTGTGCCACCATACAGGGACATTTACGCAATTGTGTCTAGAGTACTATAAAGAGCATGTGAAATTAGTTGGGGACAGCTTGGGAAGAAGAGAAGATTAAATGGAGAGTGGCAGTTGTCCTCTAATGTGTGAAATAGTATCATGAAGAAAAAGCAGATGCATCTTGAGTTGCTTTAGAGTTAAAAACTGGGATCAAGCTCTTATTCTGGGGAGGAGAATCTTGGCTCAGGATAATATTCTAACAATTATTGGATTTTTACCTTGGAATAAAGTGGTTTATGGAGTAATGAATTCCCCATTCCTGCAAATTTTAAGTACACCTGTCATAGAAGGACCACATACCTGAGTGAGCCTTGTAGTAGATGATCTCTTAGGTGTCTTCTATCCTAAGTTCTTTCCAAGAAGAAATGCAAATTTGTTTGCTGTTGTTTTTCCATATTTTTCAAAAATTTTTAAAGTTCTTACTTAATATTAATTATCCTCATTTTTGTTAGTTGTGGTCAAGTCGATTTTGACTCATGGCATCCTGATGCGTATAGAGTAGAACTGCCCCAAAGGGTTTTCAATGCTGCGACCTTTTATAAACAGATCGTCAGGGCCTAACTTCAAATAAAATATTCACCATAAATAGTCTGTATGTTTGAGAAAAAAGCCTGCTCTCTTGCCAAATGAACTCACTCAGATGGAAAAACTCTTCTGGTTTAATACAACCTCACAACACATGCACACACACACTTACCTCCCAATTTACACATTGTTACAGCCAGAAGCATCACTGCTATTGCTATCTTCAGACGTGGAATTCTTTCTTACTGATTTTTCTCAGACGTCTTCTCTTGGTCTGACACACAAAGAGATGTAGAGAGTACATGGGGGTAGAAGACAGTAGAGGCTTTTTCTCCTCCATATGAGCTAGTAATATTGACAGTTCATGGGCAGAGCTGGCCTGTTCTCATTGTAGCTGCCTGCCTTCCTAAGTTGTTCCTGAAATTTTTATTCATTTCATTTTGAACTACTGACTGAAATTTTATCCAATAAAAATAATTTGAGGTAAAGACAAAAGCTCATTGGATGATTAAGTGACAATCATTGTATTAAGGGACTGAAAATTGGTACTATCAGATGAAAAAGTAGGTAATTTTGGAAAAAAGGACATTTTGTAGAAGGCCAGCTGTGGGAATTCAGGTAACTTAGAACAGCAAGAAGGCACTTATGGTGGACAAGGTCAACAACCTGGTAACAATAATTGCTAAAAGTCTTCCTATTTTATGGAGGATTTTGAAATATCATGTCATTGAATCATTATAGCAACATGTGTAGTAAGCCTTTTCTAAAGTTGAAGAAAGAATAAAAATGTAAGTAACTGGCTTCAAATCACATAGCTAATCCATAGCATATCTAGATTTAAAATAAAAACTTTTGATTGTAAGATATTCATTCATTTCATTCATTCAGCAGACATATGCTTATGTTAAAAAAAATGGTTACTGTCAATTCTGACTCATGGCAAACCCATGTGTCAGATTAAAAGTGCACTCTATAGGGTTTTCAGTGGCTGGAATCTTTCAGAAGCAGATCACCAGGTTTTTCTTCCAAGGCAACTCTAGGTGAATTGAAACTGCCAATCTTTTGGTAGTAGCCTATCATTTAACCATTACATCACCAACGGAGCCAGGATTATATTAGTTTCACAATAATTTTATTAGTTTTGCTTGAAAGAGGACACTAAAGCTCTGAAAAGAAAATTAAATTTCCTAATTAAAAATAGTTAAGAAATGCAAGAGGTGGGATTTTAGTCCACGTGTAATTATCACTGAGCCTGCCCTCCCTCCAAGCTCTCATAGGTAAGAGTGCTACTTTACACCTTTGTCTGTTACCTGTTACATTTAATTTACCTTTCTGCCACTATCTGAATTTATTTATTCCTAATATAAAAGGGTAATCAAGACTTCTGGCACAACTTTGGAAAGTTAGAGTCATTGCTTTCTATTAGTTTCTTCTGCCATTCTATCTTGTCTACTTAATCAAGTTTTCCCTCTCCCTTTACCATCCTTGTATTATTTTTCTGTTTATTACTCCACAGTTCTTTCATTGCAATACTAAAAATTGCTAATATATTAATACATCAGATAAAGCCAAAACTAATGGGAGAATAATACGTTGCAGTTGTTAACGGCATAGGGATTTGGTGATGTCAGCCCATGCTAAATTTGATTCCAGTTATCTCTCTGCTCTTAGCAAACTATGACTCTTTGAGCAAGTTTCCGAATCCTTATATTCACTTATTCAAATCTGGAAATTTAAGATATTAATGACTCCCTTATAGTATGGGACTGCAAGAAATAATTTATGTAAAAGCGCTTAGTATAGTGCCAGACACGTAGTGAATGCTCTATAAATGTGAACTACAGTAAAATTTCCTAGGTGATTCTGTTAGTGTTGTGTTGTATCGAATTATGCCTGGCCATCTAAAGAATAAAAGAAATATTTTGAAAGTAATTTCCATTTGTTTTAGAAAATGAAGTTCTAGAAATTATGGTGACAGAAGCCTCACAATGACATCATGTCAAATCTGTGCATTAAACTCAGAGTCTTGAGCCTTTGCTTTGATTCCAAAATGTAGACATGCAAGAGAAACATGACAGAGACAGAAATGTAGCCCTGTAACCTAGTAATGCACTGCTGAACCCTTTTAGCACTGCTAGCATATTTTCTGTTTCAGATGGCTTTAAAGCAAATTTCTCAAATGCACTTCAATCTGGTTAGATACACAGCATGACAATAGCTATGTAGAAAAATCAGAGTTTATGGTTCATCAGAACTCTTAGTTATATGCGGAATGGTTGCTGTAGTCTCGTGGCTCTGCTTTAAAGACTTGGCTGTTAGACATTTGTACATCCATTAATTAGCAGCTAGGCTTGATTTAAAGGATTACGTTCCTGGCGTTCAGTGTATACGAAGCAGTAAACAGCTTTTGTGGAAGATTAAACGTTGTAGCAAATCAGAGACATTTGGTGACCCCCAGCAGCCATTTGTTGCCAAAAAGTCTGCAATGCTACAATTATTGTGCCAGAGGGGTGAAAAGCATATTCAGCTAATAACACAACAAACAGAAGCATATACTCGAATTTGCCTTTTGCACGTTGAGAAATATGGTCCCTCCTTGTTTTTTTGCCTTGAATTAAATTTGAAGAAAAGTTTATATGAGTAGTTAAATACAATGCACTTAAACATGCCATTGCTTGTAAGGTGCTAACAGTTCTAGAAATCAATGTATATTTGGAATTGAGAAGTTAGGAAATGCAGAAAATATAAAAAGTTTTGAAAAGCCTTCTAATTTCTCTTATTAAAATTTAACTTAAATCTGTAAGAGGTTTACCAATTCCTATTGCTAGTCTGTCATAAGAAAATATATATTTTATACCATGCCAGAGCATATTTTTAAATATAGCATTTCATACAGGACATTATCAAAATATACATTGGCTTGATATAATTAAAGTAATAAGAAAAATATTTCTAATTATCGTTTTAAAAATCTAATTATGAATACATCTTTAAACTAATATATTGGTTTGGAAATACTTCATATTTATATTTATTTCAATATAAAGACACAGAAATGTGTATATATTTAATTAAGAACAACACTTTTCTTATGAATTTTCCATAGATCGCTGGATTTCCAAGCTCTTCTACCATCAAGTTTACAATTTCTTGATTCATCTAGATATGTTCTGAATGAAAAAACATCGAAATAAAACAGTATCAAAAGGTAAACATTTGGCAGGAATAAAGATGTTCAATAACATGTATTAGCCAGTGCAAGAAGAAATTTCTTTTAATACATATACATGTCTGTGTTCTGGGCTTACTGGAAAAAATTACATGGTTTAGTAAGCTGGTTTAGTTCTGAATAAGGAAAGAATTTCCACTGCTCTTTCTCCGTAATTGGATTTGGTATGCACTGTAAAAGAAACAACATCTTTCACTGAGCAGCCTTAGTAACCCATGTTTTAATAATACAAAAGGCTTCCCACACCACGTGCTGATCACCATAAATGCTTGTCTAGCCCACTTCTCTCTTCCTCCCAGAGCCTTTTTTTTCTCCAGGCCTGTGTGGTTGTGGTGGGGGTGGTAGTGGTCAGAACCTTTAAAAAGAATCCGAGATCCTCATTTTCAATGTTCCTGTTTGATTTTTCTAAAGCGCTACTTTTCAAGATCATCAGAAGTTTCTAAGTCATGAAATTGCTTTACCACTAAAGGTGCATTTTGTTTGGAGAAGTGGGATGTTGTGTTCAGTGAAATCTATATCTTTTTTGAATGGCTGTTGGGAAAGAGACATTCCAATAGTTTTGAAGCACTGCTTTAATACTTACAGAAAAGGCTGTGGACGCACTGAGGCATCTGCCGGCACTGTGACTAAAATGTTTACTTTAGCAAACACTGCTCTATTAAATTTCAAAGTGGTGCTCTTTGAATTTTAAATTATAAAGGAAACCTAGCCTCCATTCTTGAAAGCTTTGGTTTAAACATAAAAAGGAGAAAGTAGCTTTGAAGTTTGAATGAGATGCATGAACTCTTCTTTTTTCACTGAGTTTGAAGAACTTGCAGGGCAGAGGCAGGCGCTATTTATTATTCTAACTTACGACTTGAATGATATTCTTATTTCTTTCACCTTTGCCCATCACGCCTTTTTTTTATTCCTTTCCTTTTTTCAGAGAGAATTTGTGGGTGAACTTGAGGTTTCATTTATTATTCTCCAACCAGGAAATGTATGTAACAAGATAATTTTATACGTTTTTCTAAGCTCTTTAATGGGCATCTAATTTTTCAAATTATTTTAGATTCCAGGGTTTTTATTGGTGCTGTCCATCTTCAGTAATTCTCTGGAGTTTACTACAGACATAAATAGCAAAAATACATCAAATTTATATTTTTGGCATAGATGCTCACCTTAATGAATATTTATTTGGGCAGATGAGTGCTTGCATAATTGAGCAATTCATGAACCAGAGATAATTGAGCATTACAATAAGTTATGTCACCTATTTACAAATGGGAGCCATTAACTCTCTATTTTGCTTACTGGAATGAACTTTTTATACCAAATAATTACAAATGAACATTCACAAATAAGCCTTTCATGGTCATTTCATTTTTTTTTAATCTATTTTGATGAATAATAATTCTCACAGTACTCAGTTTCTATTTGAAAATGAAATAAGTATTTTATCATAAAATCCGTTAAAACATTACTCATAACAAGTAAATACTTTAAGTAAAATAAATAAGGATCATAGAATATCGAGTAAAACCTACTCAGTTTATTTTATATTTTCTTCCTATAAAGTCGGCTAACATTTAAAACTAAAAGAATAAAGCATATCCATATCATTATTCTCATATTTGTCTTCATTCAATATTTGCTCCCACCAATAAAACCTTTTCTTAGAAAAATATACTCTTTCCTTATTAAAACAGAGTAGCCAATTTGTTGGAAACCCTGGTGGCGTAGTGGTTAAGAGCTACAGCTGCTAACCAAAAAGTTGGCAGTTTAAATCCATCAGGTGCTCCTTGGAAACCCTATG
Source organism: Elephas maximus indicus (assembly GCF_024166365.1). Classification (NCBI taxonomy): domain Eukaryota; kingdom Metazoa; phylum Chordata; class Mammalia; order Proboscidea; family Elephantidae; genus Elephas; species Elephas maximus. The sequence continues at coordinate 159,627,477 of NC_064819.1, forward strand.
GGGCAGCTCTACTCTGTCTTAGAGGGTCGCTATGAGTTGGAATCAACTCGATGGCAATGGGTTTAGCCAATTTGTTTTTGAATGTGTCAAGAGAAGAGAATCCTTAACGGCCTTTTCTCTCCTCCAAATATCTGTTTTATATTCAGCTCGTTCCTTATTTCTGCCTAACATATTTGGGTTAAAACATTAAGAACATTTACTCAAAATGTTCTAAATACTTAAGAATTAGTAAGGCATGGAAAAATCAATCAGAATGGACATATGCCCTTTGGAACTGATGTGGGATGATAACCTACCCAGCCATTCACCCTACTGAGTCACCCACTAGCACTGCCCCTGCTGCATCTCCAATCTTGGAAGAACAAGTGGGCAGTAACAAAAGGTTCCAGGAACTGAGCAGCTCTCTTCCCTAACATTTCCCAAACTGCCGTTTTGTGGAAGAAGGTTGATTAGTAGTGACTTACTTTTGGATAAAGTCTAATAAATGTCACAAGCACATTAGAAAATTAAATCTTGCAATAAAAAAAATCAAGGAATTGCCAAAGAATCATGTTCTTTGTCTCTACTCTTTTATAATTGTTTGGTATGGAATAATATATGTGAGAGCATTTAGCCTGAAGCCTGGCGATGAAGAGCTATAATATCAAGGGGAAATAATTCAACCATAATTTTTGTAACCTAGTAACCTGCATATAATATTTTTACAATTTTAACTTAATATAAAGATTATTTTTCTAATATTAGAACTGTAAAATAAAAGAATGACAGCTCTTATGTGGTAATGAGCTTTCTGTCATTTGGTGATATTTGAACAAAGACTGGTTTTTGTGTAGTGGTGAGGTGTGTGAAAAAGATCTGTGCACTATGTTTTTTGTGCTGTTAAACATCTAAAATAGTTCAACGTCTAAAATGTGTAATTATTCAATGCCTTATTTAAAATTTAGTTTTTCATACTCATCATTTTGCATGTTAATAAATTGAATAATTTTACAGATGAGAGAGCCATATCGTTTAAAATCATGATTCCAAATGGATAGAAATAACTGTATACTACCAATATGATTTTTAGTCAATGTAGATTATTTTTATTTAATACTAGTGATTGGAAATTAATTCAAATCATTTATCTTAAATTGGGCCTACGTAAACCACAAGTTAAACGTCTTTCAAATGAGTGACATGCATGAATACCAAACCACTAAAAAGATTATTATCAGCTAATACCAAATAAAACACTGACACATTTTTAAATGCTTTTTCTCTACTATGCTTTTTTTAAAAACATCATGACAACTATAATGTTTTAAATAGTAAACAGTTATTTAATATAAATAGTAATATTTTTTATCAGTATCTAGCAGATATTTAGGAAAGCCTTTAGATATGAATCATATGTTGGTCTTCTTTGAGATTTCCAGAGACATGAATAAAATTACCTACAATATGTCTGCTTATGAACAGTTTTTTTTTTGTTGCTGTACTAAGGTCATATAAATAATGAAGTGGATTAAAAACCTCGCCTTGAGAAAGAGAGAGAGAGGGTGCATATTTGCAAAGAAGTAGCCTAAGGGATTCTCATCTCTCTGGTTTAAATGAATACATGAGCTCTTGAATTTATTGACATTTGTGACATCAAATGGCTAGTGAAGTTTAGCATCCATAAACTACAATGTATTCAAAGTTTCTATTAAAAAGATGATTTTTTTTTTCTAATCACACTAAACCCTTGCCATCAAGTTGATTCCGACTCATAGTAGCTCTATAGGACAGAGTAGAACTGTCCTATAAGTTTTCCAAGGAGCAGCTGGTGGATTCAAACTGCCCACCTTTTGGTCAGCAGCTGAGCTCTAACCACACTAAGTATTTTCAAATCCTTCATATTTCACTGAGAATTTTTCCAAACAAATATATTACCCACTCAAAGCCGTTAGAACAAAGGAATCTATTTGAAAGACTAAAAAAAAAATTCGGAATTAATATAGTGGGATATCTATGATAATAAACTTGAAATCATTTTAGACTTTTAAGGGGGGTGTTGGCTTTGCTTGAGACATGGATAATTTCTCTGATTTACTTGATTTAAATGAGGCAAGATTACTATGCAATGCTGTAACTCAATCATCATGCAGTCATCCAGGGGGAAAGTAAAACGCTTAGAGACATTTTCACATATGTAATCTCTACAAACCATGAGGTTATGATTAAGAAATCTTAGGAATATGTATGACTGTGACAGAACCAGTAGTATCAGCCCCTTTGTCTTCTGGCTGCAGACAGGAATATCCTCAAGGATAGATAATTGCCTATGTATTATTTTTTTGAGTCAAGAAAATGAGTATGCCTACTCTCTAGGTACTGGATATTTTTTAAATAACTTACAAGGCAAGAGTAAAGATAGCAATATGCTATGCTGCCCCCAATTCCTATCACCAGTAGTACCTAAATTAGGAGAATCTCATACTAGTTCTTGCATGTGGCTTTGTTGCAAGAACACTCAGCATGTAATGTCGAACCATTTTCCACTCATTCCCAATTTTTAATGGAATGAACAAGTCACAAGCGTTTTTCTGTTCTCTGTAGCCCACACAGTTGTAATGAGGTTGCCCAACTTCTGCAAAATTCACCTCACGTCAAGGACCGCACAAGTTAAATGGAAATTTACCATCTGGCCTTTTAAATAATGACTCTTTCATTGGTTCTTATTATAACTATTTTGCTTATAGCCCTACAAACTTCCTTCAGTTTGTATACTTGACTTATTTGCATAGATGTTTAGGGAAATTAATAAAGCATTTATTACTGATTTTTTTGATAGTTCCTTAATGACTTACAGTGTTTGGTTTATCTACACTCTTGCCTTTGTTTCCTTTCTCACAGATTTCCAAAAATCATACTGATGTATTTTATTAAATAAACAAGTACGCACTAAGCATTACCACATGAAAAACATTAGATGGTGTGAAAGACAAACAGGTAAATAATTCTCTGCTTCTGACTGCATAATGTCAGGGAAACACAAATATAAATAATTCTTAAATCCTGGGAAAGAAGATAGGCATCTCCACTATTAGAGAGACCAAGAGGAAAAGGAGAGATTATTTCCAATTATGGAAATCTAAAAAAAAGTTAACATTTCTACAAAAATATTCAATGGATAGGGAATCCCCATTAATGCAAACGATATCAGTTTTACTGTGATTTCTGGTAACCAGGACTTACTGAGGTATCTAGTGCAGTGTCTTCAAAATCAAAACCAAAGAAATAGCACCCCATTTATTTTGGAAAATCATTTTTCTCAGAGTTTTCAATTCCTTTCTCTGTAAAGCACATCTTTTGTAATCTATATTCATGAGTTCCATAGAGTATCAAATGGTATATTGTACAAAAAAAGCACTTTGAAAATTACTATTCAAATATAGCATGCTTTTTGTCAAAATCTTCATGTATAATTTAAGGCATTGATATGGATTTTAGAGTAAAAATTCTGGAGAAATACAAGATGTAAATGAATTACTAATGCACCACTACCCTTATAAGAAGAGCACCCCAATTCTAAGGAGATGTTAGAAAATTGACAGACTATGAAAGTCAGAGAGATTTTACCCTCAGATTTCAGACCCTAACTAGTTGCAGAAAGACAGGGGATGCCAAGTAGATGTTTTTCTTCTTCAGTGAACAGGAAGTAATCAAAACAACAACAAAAAAGAACTTATAAGGCAAATAGCACAAATTTCTTCACCAGCCTGTGTGCTAGGTAAAGAACGGAGTTGAGATGTTTTGCCATCTGATATTAAGGAAAAAAAAAAAAAGTCAATTAGTTTCTAACAACAAAAGATGAAGCACAATTTAAAAGAGTATCAATGTAAACTCATAGCTATGAGTCTGAATCGACTCAACAGCACTGGTCTTGTTTTTTTTTGGTTATCAATGTAAACAAGTCAATGTACCACAAGATTCAGTTTTTACAGTGTCAGTACAGTGCCAAGGTTATGCCCTTGAGCCTTGTAACCACAGTGCTAACTCTATAGTTAACATTAGTAAATGTTGCATCATCTCTCTTAAAACTGCCTATACCTCATTGTTCTCACCTTTTCAACACAAATAATTTAAATTCCCTTTGATTTTCCCACTGAAATCATGGTGTTGGTGGCGGCTGTGGTTGCCTTGGAGTCAATTTCAACTCAAGATAACCCCGTGTATGCAGAGTAGAACTGCTCCACAGGGTTTTCAAGGCTGTGAGCCCTGGGGGCCCAGTGGTTAAGAATTTGGGTGCTAACCAAAAGACAGCAATTTGAATTCACCAGCCACTCCTTGGAAACCCTGTGGGGGAAGTTCTGCTCTGTCCTATGGGGTCGCTATGAGTCGGAATCAACTCGATGGCAATGGGTTTGTTTTAGCTCCGGACCGTTTAGAAGCAGAGCTCCAGATCTATCTTCTGAGATGCCTCTGGATGAGTTTGAACTGCCAAGCTTTCACCTGGAAGTCCAGTACTTAACTGTTTGTTAACATTAAAATCAGAATCTCCCCTAAAAGACAAGAGCTATTCCAATGAGTTACTTATGAATTTACAACCTTAGTAATTAAATATATGGAATCCAGATAAATAAAAATATAAATTTCATTGATCTTTTGCATCTTATTGGTAAGGTTATAAATAGTTTCCAACTATTAATGAATGTAGACTGGCAATAAATTTTGAAGTTTTTAAAAGCTAACAAAAATATGATGAAAAAAATTACATTCCAAATGAAAACTGGAAGATTATATACTCATTCTAATTCACACCAATCATATTTGTAAACCCCTGGAAAATCTGAAGTCCTGAAAATAGTAAAGTGCAATTGACCAAAGGAAAGATCATTTGTGGTTTGCTCTCAGTTCACTCAAAGATGAATGCATGATATGCTCCTATTTTCAGTAGAAACTATTGCACTAGGCAAACTACTTAAATATTAATAAATTTGCATCAAATATTAACTTTAAACAGATTAGAGGCAATTTAAATCTAAAGGATACAATAATTTACAACAGTTGCTATGGTGGCGTAAAATTAGTGGCAATTTTTAATAAGCAATTTCATTCTACATTACAAAAGAATGAATGTATTACAAAAGAATTATATATTACAAAAGAAACAGGTTTAGAAAGAAATTAAAAGACGTGATGCAATTTACCTAAAAGACTATAAACCGATCAGTGTTTTGAACTTCCCTCAGACCTCAGAATGATATGTTCTCATTCAGGCAACATTAAGTGTACTGAGAAATTCAAATGCTACTTTTACAGTTTTCAAAAAAGAAAAATAAAGAGAAAAGTCAGCAATAATAACGGCTTACAGTTTACGTTAAAAGAAAGAGTTACATACTTGTCAATGTCGTTTCTCTGTAATCCTGAAAGAGACGAATGTGGGCGTATTCACTGAAAATAAGTGAGCAGTGATAATTATTTCCACTTATTATTTCCTTCATTTGCCAACTGTTTGATAAAATCATGGGAATCTCAAATCAGCTGTGATAGGCGGAAATACAACCATATTTATGAATTCTTTAGAATGCAAGCGTAGTGGACAAGAAGCCTATTGTAATCTCAAAGCAATTTAATCTCAAATTAACAAATTGAAATTTTTCCAGAATCAATATTGATTATGTAAAGAAAACTTTATTTTTTTAAGTTTCACCTTTAATAATAAGGGCTTCCCTCCCACAAACAGAGCTTTGATTCTGCATTAACGTTTATTTCCTTTTCTCATTCTTAAACTGATTTCTAACCTAGAGCATTAGCTTCATTTTTTTCCTTCTATCGACTCTAACCCAATGCTGCTTACTGCAATAGCAGAGCATACCTAAGCCATTTTCCAAGCCCATCTAAATAAACACTTGAGATCCACCTACCTCATTATAAATAGATAATAGATAAAGGCAAAGATTTCTTTGTAGACAAACATTTGGTTTTTAATTTCTGACACCAGATTTCTATGCAATAGCTTTTATTTTTTCTCAGATTGTCCAGAAATGTGCTTGCGACTCTTGAACTTTGTATATGTTTTGATAAGACAGCCTGCTGGTTCCCGAATTAGGTAGCATTAATTTACCTGTGTTTACTAATCTTTTTGATCTGCAGTAACTGCAAAGGCTCAGTCGTTGTAATGTTACAAGGATGAACTTACTTCTAAACCAGAAATTTTGTTGTTGTAGTTAGGTGCCGTCAAGTAGGTTCTGCCTCATAGTGACCCTACGTACAACAGAATGAAACACTGCTTTGTCCTGCGCCATCCTCTCAATCATTGTTATACTTGAACACATTGCTGCAGACGCTGTGTCAATCCATCTTGTTGAGTGTCTTCCTCTTTTTCACTGACCCTCTACATTACCAAGCATGATGTCCTTCTCCAAGGATTGGTCTCTCCTGATAACATGTCCAAAGTATGTGAGATGAAGTCTCGACATCCTTACTTATAATGAACATTCTGGCTGTACTCGTTCCAAGACAAAATTGTTCGTTCTTCTGGCAGTCCATGGTATATTCAATATTCTTCACCAATGCCATAATTCAAAGGCATCAATTCTTCTTCGGTCTATGCTTATTCATCATCCAGCTTTCTTGTGCATATGAGGCAATTGAAAATACCATGGCTTGGATCAGGCTCATCTTAGTCCTCAGAGTGACATCTTTGCAACAAGTCGCTTTTAGGTACTTCAAATGCAGTACTTGAATTTTCAACTTGTTCGATACGAATGCAACATTAGCACAATGCAAGCAAATTCCTAATTAGCAAGCTTACATTTCCAGGATACTCTTCTACATTCCAAGTTTATTTTCATTAACATTTGAAAACATGTATTTGTCAACACAATAAATATGAATGAACTTAAGAACTCAAGATCCTGTAGGGTGTCTTTTCCCCATTGATCAGGAATGAAACTATATCTCATCGGTGATGGGTGTGTATTTACATCAATGAGCAGCTTTGCTCTTCATTACTGCATCTGGACTTTGGCAGTTTTATTTTTTTCCCATCTTCATAACTCAGGTTTCACAATGGCTTTTCCACATTCGTACAACCAATGAAGTACCCCTAATAATAGTGTAAAATTATCTTTTCAAAATTTTATTTCTGATATACTCTCTTGGTTGACAGTTACCTGTACTTTGTTTTTATTAAGAAGGATTATTTTATATTTTAACATATATAGTAATAAATGTCATAAAGCAATATCCATGGTTTACAAAATATATGTATCTGAACAATTAAGAAAATGTTAATTTTGTCATCTTTTAGTCCAGCCCGTAACAACGTTCCTATCCGCTATCCGCCTAGAATATGTATATTATATATATAATATATAAAGAGAGAGCTCTGGTGGCTCAGTGGTTAAGAGCTCAGCTGCTAATCAAAAGGTCAGCAGTTTGAATCTACCAGCTGCTCCTGGGAAACCCTATGGAGCAGCTCTGCTCTGTCCTATATGGTCGCTATAAGTCGGAATTGACTCAATGGCAAAGGACAATTTAAAGTTGCTGCTTTGCATGAGCAATTAAATATTCTCTGTACTCTGTAGCAGATTTTAAGATTATTTATGACAGGTTGGACTAGTCCTGGGTCTGGTTGCTTTAAGATATGTTTCCCTCTTTTGCCCTGCTCACTTTGTATATGAGGTCGCTAAGAGTTGGAGCCAACTGGACAGTAGCTAACAACAATATTCTGCACAAGAAATGCCAACCTCTTTGAGATATGTTGCCTAGACTCCACTGTCAGCTAGTTCTTGACTTCACTTGACAATGGGGATGGTGAGATTTTAGAGGGCAGGGGCTAGGGAGAAACCAGAGTGTTCTCACCTTCATCTTTGTTGGGCAGTTTTTGCAACTGTTGCTTCTATGTGGCTCACGTTTGCATTTTGCGGGCCCATTGAGGTTCCAGCTTTAAAAGGATGACCTCTGGCAGTGCTGCCCTTTGTTCTCCCATTCTAGAGATGGCAGTATTGTTGTTGTTAGTTGCCATCGAGTTGATTCTGACTCATGGCAACCTCATGTGTGCAGAGTAGAACTGTTCTATAGGGTTTTCAAGGCTATGGTCATTTAGAACCAGATCACTGCTATTGCTAATCTGTGAAGTGCTCCATCTCCCTTTATGGCTTTCCAAAATCTGCATCACCTGCATAACCAATTCCTGGATTGAATAAATCCTCTGTTATAAATATCAAGTGGCTTCTATTTTTCTGATTAGACTCTGACATACCAGTCACACATATATTGTAGTCATATAAAAAGGGATTGTTCTGATCACACTTTGTGCATCAGCATGTTGAGATTTGGAGATATTAATCAAATTTCTTAAATAATAGCTGATGGTAATTGATGGTAGAAACTGACCTTTGCTGATGGTAATTGATTGCAGAAACTGAATTTGAATTCAGATTGGATTGCCTCTTCAGCCAGTGGCTTTAAACATAGAGCATGCATTTTGTGTGGTAATCTGTATGAGATAAATATCTAAATATCTTCTTACTGAAGTTCATACGGTAATGATCATAATAATCAGTTACAGCTCATATTCCTCTATTCTGGATGGCATTTTGAGTGACACAGTATGACTTACATTTGAGAAGGATAACATGATGCTTTACTGCAGATAGACTGTCAGGGCAAGGGTGGAAGCAGAAAGACCAGATATGAAGTTATTGCACTAAGCCAGGCAATATCATGTGGTTTGGGTCAGGGAGGTGGTGCAGGTGGCAATAATATGTGTTTGATGATGAATTTATTTTGAACAAAGAGCCAACAAGATTTGTGGGTGAATTAGATTTCAGATGAGAAGGAAAGAACATTTGTCATTGGCTGAGATGAAGAACACGGTGGAAGAAACACATCTGCAGGGGTGCAGGTGGATCATAAGTAGAGTTCTACACATATTGAGTTATAATTTTACCAAGTACATTACACCATCATGAAGATAAAGGTGTACGTGGTGGAACTGTGGCTATCATGCAAGCACTCGTATGAATTCTAGCAAATTATTGGGACCAAAATAATGTTATTTAAAAAGTTAAATTCAGAAAAGGAGCAAAAATGTTCAGTTGTGCATTTGAAGGCTTTAGTGATATCATTGTGAGGGTCTCTAAAGGAAGCTGTTTTGGGGCACCAGCTTTCCCCAGCATTGGGCACTCCCAACACCTTCTTTGCCCTACGTAGTCGAAAGCTTGACAAAAACTATGGCTTAATGCAACTTAAAGATTTACATAGTTTCAAATTAAGAATAACTTATTTTAGATAACTCAGCCTAACTTGTGTGTACAAATCTATTTTCTGCTCATTGGCTGTTAATCTAGAAGCAGATTTTTGCCATCTTTGTACCATTTGCCCCTTTGTTGTTTTAAGCCAAGTTCTCAAATAGACAGGCAATTCCTTAAATACAGAGGTGAGTTTGCCAAAGGGTTTAGTGTAAAAATGAGTTCGTATATAGCATCTGACAGGCTATAAAAATGAAACCAGGGCAAAAAAAAAAAAAAAGTCGTGTAAGGAATACATTGCACATGGAAATCATAAATCCAAGTGTAGGGCTTATATTCCAGACACAAGGAATTGCTGCTCTATGTATAACTGAGGCAGCAGTTTCATTTTAGGCCCTTTCTCAGACACTTCGCTTTCTAAATCAACTAAAGATTTTAAGTTTGCTGCCAGTCCAAAGTAAACTATTTTGAAAATTTGCCTGTTTTCTATTTTGATGCTTATGAGTTTTGGTAGTAGTAATACTTTTTAAATAGTATTAGTATTTCAATATATGGAAATAATCTCACACTTATAAGGAAATAATATTGAAATTTTGAAGTAAACTAGGTATACTTTTCTCCATTTGATGAAGCATTGTATTTAGAAGTATGAAAAGTTCATTTAACTAAGATAATTAAGAACCTTCTCCCCTTTTACAGGTTTGAGAACACAAAAATGCATAAAATGTATTTCCTTTTAAGTCTCTTTTTAGTCACATTCTAAGACAACAAATAATTGCCAAAAAATAGAAATTATTTCCAATTGTTTTCAATGTGAAAAATTGAATTAACCTAGAGAGAGGTGATTTTCCACTGGGAGGCCAGAGGATGGCAGAGAAATTTTCTGCACTATATCTTGAAAGTGGGAATCCAGACATACTTCATTTATTGCTTGAGCATTCACTTTCTGAATGGCAATGGTAAGCAAGAACCCGTATTTTTTAAGCTTATGATTATTCTTACATTATCCATTGATTGAGATATGCAGCAATGATTTGACAGTTTACTATTCAATCATAGTTCTAAATATTCTCTATACCATAATGATAAATAAAACAAAAGCATCTACTTTCATAGTTTATGCGAATAGGAATAAAAACATATTAAAAATTATTATACTAATACTTCTGATATGGTTGTATATTAAAGTCTAATAAGAGTACTACACTTCCTGAACACCCAATGAAATATAAAATTAGTAAAAACTTTTAGGATCTGTTTGTAGTCACCAAAAAGGGAAGAAGCATGATCTGATGCCATAAACTTGAACAAAGTGATGACAAAGGAAAGAAAGAGTAGAATTTAGAACTTCATGGAATTGCTTCTAACATTCTCCCTATGCTTTCATGCTCAAACACATGATAGCTAAGAAATGTGGTTAGAACATAAAATATCTAGCCATAAAAAAAAAAAAAAAAGAAAATAGCTCAGAGGGGAAATTAAACATGTACCAGAAGAAAGCCAAGGAGGAGCTAGACAAAATACATCAATACAAAGAGAAAAATCTGAGCAAAATTCTCTAAAGTTCATTCAGAAGAAATAAAATGGCATGCAAGGTATTCAAATATACCATAGAATAAAAAAATTAAAATAATTATCCAGTCTAGAAAAAATGTAAACCAAAGACTAGAAAGTATAATTGGAGGTACTAACTGTTCGTCAGAATACTTCTTCCCTTTATAGAGGCAAGTCCAACTAAAACATTTACATTGTCCATATTCCCCAAGTGTGGGTATATGACTAAAATTTTGCCAAGGAAAACAAACAGAAATAACATATGGAAGTTCTGCCTTTCTTGCTTAAAGGAAAATCTCCGGTCCTAAACACAGGCACTTTGTCCTTCTGATTGAGATGACAATAAATGAAATGATCTTGAAAGCTGGGTATTGAAAATCCAGAGTTTTGAGGTGCCTTTGTTATTTAACCTAGCAAAACCATAATTAGCTTAAATAGAAAATTTCAATAGAACAACTCAGTAAGAACACAAAATCAATAAAAGAAGAAATTAAAATTAGAAATTAAAAAGAAAATGAGATGGAAAAGCAAAAAGAAAACTACAGAGCTATGGAGATAGATAAAATACAAAAACAACAACAGAAGGGATAAATTTTGAGACAGAGAAAGAGAAGAGAAAAAAAGAGAAATGGGAATTCTGATATGGAGATAAGTCCTGAAATAATTACAATGAATGCAGACAAATTAAAGCAGTTAGAGAGAAGACAATGCTTATTCAATTCAGATAACCCAAAAAAGGATAATTTACACTCCTGAAGTAGATAGCTTACTTAACAGGTAGAACAAAAAATTATTCAAAAACATGGCACAAGAAAAAAATGTCGGACTGGATGGTACACCATTTCCAGGAAAAGCTTGATATAGTAGAGCTAACAATGAGTCACTTCCTACTTATATTATTGAATATCCAAGATACAGAAATAAATTTTAGTCATCCTGGAAGATTAAAATAAACACACACACACACAAAAGACTTATTTGAGACTTCATAACATTCAATACCTGAAGATAATAAACAACTTAATAAGAACACAAAATACAAAGTTCTCAGAAACATAGAGACCCGAGACTCCTTGGATGGAGGCCAAGGTATTACTCACTACAAAGACAAAAGAGAACTTTTCTCAAATATGAAATCACTCAAGAATACAGCAACTATGATCTATTTATGGAAAAAAATTCTGAATATTAGACCTAATCAGGAACGAATAGACCAAAATACAGAATTGGCAATGGAGATGCTAACATAAGAGGAATCAAACATAAGCACTACATTTATATACAAATGAAACATAATACAAAGAAACTGGAATAATACAAAGAAATAGAAATTGTGGTTCTAGAACAGAAATGAAAGTTTTAAGTCAGTCAGAAAAATAAAATATAGTAATGTAATTTATAAAACTGTGAAACATAAAAATTATAATGTATTTCTACTCTGCTATCCTGTCTCAAACATGGGAGCAAATTTGTAGAAAGATCAAGCACGCAGATCGCTTAGATTAGCCATACAGAGCTTTGTTATCTAAAGAACGCAGAAGGTCAGTAAAGAGAACAAAAAGAGAAATCAACGTATTTTAGGGCCAATGAAAGTACAAAAATCTAGATCTCAAAACCTACACAAGGGGTTGCAAATGATAATTTCAGAGTAAGTGTGTCACTTCAGGTATGCTCTGCCCTCCTCCAAGCCCTGCCTTGTATAAATAGGTTTATACCCCTAAGCCTGGAGTAGTGTTGAATTCAAGCTAGTTTGATATATACCAGGTAGTTCTAGAATAATCTCCTCATCAATCTCAGAGATTACATAATTTAAAATATGATAACAAGGTAAGGTCCTGTACACTCATCATCAGCACAGATCCCATTTATCACCCTCTGTAGGCTTGCACAGCCTGATGTAAATATATTTCTTAACTGTGGAACTAGAACAAAGATCAGTTACCCAGATGTCTCAGGCAGTCATGTTAATAGGCCCTTAGTACTATTAATAAGTCCTATCTTGCAGCTAATTAACCCATCATTTGTAACCACAGTAAATTGATACAGTAAAAAAAAATGTAGATTAAAAAAAAGTATAATGACTCAACCTTGTAATGTGTTTCATGAACCCTTAACCTTAGTCTGATCCTTTGCAAATAACATCTACTGTGATGAAGAAACATTTATCTGAAATTCATCAGATCTCCAGTTCCTCCTATTTCTTTTTCTTCTGTTTAATTCAAGTAGAATAGAATTGAATGCTTATTAATTAAGTTCATATGTTATCATTCCATTTATATGTATAACTTATTGCAGTTTCAATCTATTCATCATTTAATCCATATTTCTGCAGAGAGTGGGAGAGGTATGTGGGATGGCATCATCTGATGTTAAAAGTCTATTTCAGGTGATTGTGGTAATAATGGCCAATTGCTGTCTCTCAAGCTTGGAGAACTTGTTAGAATGTGACTCAGATTCATATACTTTTACTTGTGTGTAATGACAAAAAATAACTATATAAACACATTTTCAAGTTTACTAATATTTGAAGCTTTCTTTCTTCTCTTTGCAGAGAGAAGGTTCTGGGGTAAGGAGGAAGAATGCCTGTATTAAAAAGACATGCTCGAGGGTATCACATAGCAACACCAACAAACCTGTTGCCACTGAGTAGATTCTGATTATCACTATCAGTGGCCCCAAAGAACCATTGGCTTCATGGAAGAACTATGTGGCAGTCACCCTCTATAGAGATTTACAGCCTTGGAAACTCTTTGGGGTCACTCTGAGTCGTAATCGACTGAAAGGCAATGGTTTTTTGTTTTTTGTTTTTTTTTTTTTCTGGTATTAGAGGACCGAAGTAGGAAATCCTATTGGCTGCCTGCTAATTCCAAAGTGCTATTCAAAGTACGTGAGCTTGTTAGAAATGTAAATTATTGGGCCCCACCCAGGAGAGGAGGCCAGTGATCAGTAGATTAATTTCTACTTAATTCTACTTCATTCCAACCAATGAAATACATGTGTTCAAAGTTCAAAGCAACACCTATATCACCATAACCAAATTGTTAACAACTTTAGGCCTTGATTCATGAAACGATCTGAAGTGAGTTTGAGAGGAAAAATCAAGCTCAAGAAAGTTATTCTCAGAGATTCCTTTGTACTATTCTTTGGTTATGAGATGATTTTTCTTTTCCACAATTTACTTTTCATGTGTCTGCATTGTTTGGATGAGAGTTTATGAATTAAAAAAATGGAACTCTTTTTTAAAAATACTTATACAAATAAACATACAATTACAAGTTATGATAAGACCTATGAAACAGAGAAAAATGCTTTGAGAAAATATAAAATAGAGTCTGATATGGATGGGGAGGGAAAGAGATGTTTCAGATGCCTGAAGTAGTCTAAGGAGAAGGGAGGAGAGGAGCCTTATATGCATGTTGTTGTTAGTTGTTGTCCAGTTGATTCCAACTCATAGAAACCCCATATGTGCTGAGTAGAATTGCTCCATAGGGTTTTCAAGGCTGTGACCAGGCCTGTCTTCCGAGGCACCTCTGGGTAGGTTCTAATCACCAACCTTTCAGCTACTAGTCAAGCACTTGACCATTTATGCCAATCAGGCATAAAAACCAAACTCAACCCAAACCATTGTTGTCGAGTCAATTCCGACTCATAGCAACCCTATAGGACAGATTAGAGCTGCCCCATAGAGTTTTCAAGGAGAAGGCCTGGTGGATTTGAACTGCCGGCCTTTTGGTTAACAGCTGTATCTCTTAACCACTATGCAACCAGGGTTTCCTAATCAGTCATAGGGCACCAAAAGACGGCCATGAGGTGGAAAGGATGACATACTGTCTGTATGAGCAATGTGTGGATAGCAGTGGTTACAAATGAGAAGGGAAAATAAGGACGAATCTATAGGATTTTTACAAAGATGGAAAAGATTTAAGATTTTTCCCTAAGAGCAATGACAGTCACATGATCTGATTTGCAATAATAATAATAATAATAGAAGAAGACTATGGGTTTGCACGTGTGAACCAGGATAGGAATTTACTGCAGTATTGCTCAGAGTATGATGGTGGTTTGGTTTGGGGAAGAACGGTACCACTGGAGATGTAAAAAGAATAAAACCAAAAACCAGTAGTCAACAAATCAATTCTGACTCACAGTGATACTATAGGACAGAGTAGAACTGCCCCAAGGATTTTGAAGGTTGTAAATCTTTACAGAAATGGATTGCCACGTTTCTCTTTCCAAACAGCTGGTGGGTTCTAACTGCTGACCTTTGTTAGTAGCTGAGCTCACTTAACAATTGGGCCACCAGGGCTCCTAGAAGAGATTAGAATCAAGATTTAATGTGGATGCAAAATATGTAGATTTTAGTTTGATAATTCCCCCTTTTAACCTATCAGACTGAAAACCAGGCATAATAATGTCAAAAGAAGTGCATTTAGTATCATGTATGTCTATCTATCTATGCTGCGTATAGAATATTCTTCTAGATTATAGAAGAGGAACAAACACTTCCTAATTTATTCTGTGAGGTCACTGTTACCATGATATCAAAACCAGACAAAGACATCACAAGAGAAAAATACTACAGAATATACCAAAAAAAAAAAAAAAAAACTGTTGCCGTTGAGTAAATTTCAATGCATAGCAACCCTATAGGATAGGGTAGAACTGACCCATGGGGTTTCCAAGGAGTAGCTGGTGGATTCAAACTGCCAAACTTTTGGTTAGCAGCCAAGCTCTTAACCACTGTGCCACCAGGGCTCTTTTTACAAAGGAATTTTAACAAAATACAAGTAAACCCAATCCAGCAACATGTAAAAAGGATAATACTCATGATCAAGTGGGATTTATCCCAGGAATGCAAAGTAGTTTTAAAATATGAAAACCAGTCAATGTAATAGACCACCAATAAAGAACAAAATACACATGATCACCTGAATCACCTTGAAAAGCATTTGACAAAATCTAACACCATTTCATGATAAAAACACTCAATAAACTAGGAAAAAAGAAAACTTTCAATTTAATAAAGCCCACTACAAAAACCTCACATTTAACATCATATTAATGGCTAAATACTGAATGCTTTACTAATGAGACCAGGTACAAGACACTCACACACACAAACGCAAATACATCATAAATAATAATAACAATTTGTATACCTTATCTTGTTAGTGCTGTCTTTATCAGCAAATAAGTTTTGTGGAAAAATAATCTTCTTCTTGTTAGGTGCTGTCCAGTGGGTTCCGACTCATAGCCACCTTATGTACAACAGAACAAAACACTGTCTGGTCCTGAGCCACCCTGACAATTGTTGCTTTTTAAGCCCATGGTTGCAGCCACTCTGTCAATACATCTCGTCCAGGTTGTCCTCTTTTTCACCAACCCTCTGCTTTACCAAGCATGCTGTCCTTCTCCAGGGACTGGTCCCTCCTGATAGTAAGTCCAAACTACATGAGATGATGTCTTGCCATCCTCACTTCCAAGGATCATTCCAGCTGTACTTCTTATCAAGACAGGTTTATTCATTCTTCTGGTGGTGCATTGTATATTCAGTTCTTCACTAATACCATATTCCAAAGGCATCAGTTCTTCTTTGGCCTTGTTTATTCATTGTCCAGCATGAATTAGCATCCATTTGAGGCAACTGAAAACTCTATGACTTGGGTCAAGTGCAACTTAGTCCACAAGGTGATATTTTTGCAAGTCAACACTTCAAAGAGTTTTTTTGCAGTAAATTTGGCCAATCCAGTATGTTCTTTGATTTCTTGACTGCTTCTTCCATGGAGGTTAGTTGTGGAGCCAAGTAAAATGAAATCCTTGACAACTTCAATCTTTTCTCCTTTTATCGTGAGGTGGTTTATTGGCCCATTTGTGAGGATTTTTGTTTTGAGATATAATCCATACCAAATGCTGTAGCCTTTGATCTTCATCAGTAAGTGCTTCAAGCCTACTTTGATTTCAATAAGCTAAGCTGTGTCATCTGCATAATGCAGGTTGTTAATAAGTCTTCCTCCGAAGCTGATGTTCTTTATATAGTCCAAGTTCTTGGATTATTTGCTCAGCATACAGATGGAATAAGTGTGGTTCAGGTATACAACCCTGATGCACACTTTTCCTGATTTTAAACCACACATTATCTCCTTGTTCTGTTTGAACGACTGCCTGTTTGACTATGTACAGTTCCACATGAGCACCACTAAATGTTTTGAAATTCCCATTCTTCACAGTATTATTCATAATTTGTTGTAATCTACACAGTCAAATGCCTTTGCATAGTCGATAAAACACAGGTAAACATCTTTCTGGTATTCTCTGCTTTCAGCCTATATCCATCCGACATCAGCAAAGACATTCGTCGTTCCACGTCACTTCTGAATTTTGCTTGAAATTCTGCCAGCTCCTGTGGATGTACTGCTACAGCCATTTTTGAAATATCTTCAGCAATAATTTACTTGCATGTGATATTAATTATATTGTTTGATAATTTCCACATTCTGTTGGATCACCTTTCTTTGGAATGGGCACAAATATGGACCTTTTTCCAGTCAGTTGGCCAGGTAGCTGTCTTTCAAATTTCTTGGCTTAAACAAGTGAACGATTCCAGCTTTGCATCCGTTTGTTGAAACATCTCAATTGGTATTTCATCAATTCCTGGTGCTCTGTTTTTCTTCAATGCCTTCAGTGTAGCTTGGACTTCTTCCTTCAGTACCATTGGTTCTTGATCATATATTACCTCTTAAAATGTTTGAACGTCAACAGTTCTTTTTGGTAAAGTGTGTATATTCCTTCCATCTTTTTTTAATGCTTCCTACTTTGTTCAATATTTTGCCCATAAACCAAACCCAAACCCATTGCCACTGAGTCAATTCTGACTCATAGAGACCCTATAGGACAGAGCAGAACTGCCATGTAGAGTTTCCAAGGAGCAGGTGGTGTATTCAAACTGCTGACCTTTTGGTTAGCAGCTATAACGCTTAATCACTGTGCCACCAGGGCTCCATTTTGCCCATAAAATCCTTCAATATTGCAACTGGAGGCTAGAAGTTTTTTCTTCAATTCTTTCAGCTCAAGAAATGCTGAGCACGTTCTTAACTTTTGATTTTCTATCTCCAGATCTTTGCACATTTTATTGTAATACTTCACTTTGTCTTTTTGAGTCTCATTTTGACATCTTCTGTTCAGCTCTTTTACTTCATCATTTCTTCAGATCGCTTCAGCTAATCTATGTTCAAGAGCAAATTTTAGAGTTGCTTCTGACATCCATTTTGTTCTTTTCTTTCTTTCCTGTCTTTTTAATGACCTTTGCTTTTTTCATGTATGATGTCCTTGATGTTGTCCAATAACTTAATTTGACACGTTGCCACATCTTTCTCCTTCAAAGTGGCTGGTGGGTTTAAACCTCCAGCCTTTCCATTAGCAGCCAAGGCTTTATCCACTGTGCTATAGAGTCTAGTCTTCAGTAATTAGTATTCAATATGTAAAATCTATTCTTGTAAAGGCCTCTAAATTCAGGTGGGATATACTCAAGGTCATTCTCTGGTTCTCAGGAACTTTTTACATTTTTCTTCAGCTTCAATTTGAACTTACATATGAGCAAATGATGGTCTGCTCTGCAGTTGGCACCAGCCTTGTTCAGACTGGAGATCCTGAACTTCTCCATCGTCTCTTCACAGATGTAGTCAATTTGATTTCTGTATATTCTATTTGGCAAGGTCCATGTGTACAATCACCATTTATGTTGTTGAAGAAAGGGATCTCCTTAAACTAGGATTATAAGTTTTTGAAAGGAAAATGGGAGAAGTAGAGCAATATTTTAAACATCATATCAAGGGTTCATACTATCAAAATGACTTAACACTTTTGATGTTGACCTTTATTACTTGAGCATTTGTCAGATTTATCTACTGTAAAGTTACTCTCTCCCCCATTTTTTCCATCCTGTACTCTTTGGAAAGAATTAATTAGTTTTTTTCACCACCTCCCATATACAACTGACAGAAAACAAATTAATAAATGTTTAATCATATGTGGAGTATTTAAAGAGATTTTAAAAATTATTTGTATACTGGATAGCAAAACTGTAATACTTAGCTGATTGTCTAGTGTTTACTATTTGATAAGCACTGTTTTTTTATTGGGGTGGTTCTACTCTGTCCTTCAGGATTGCTGTGAGTTGGAATCCACTCGATGGCAACAGGGGGATATATGGATTAAGGAGCTCTGGTGGCACAGTGGGTAAAGCCTTGGCTGTTAATGGAAAGGTCATAGATTTAAACCTACCAGCCACTCTGAGGGAGAAAGATGTGACAATCTGCTTCCGTAAAAATCTACAGCCTTGGAAACCGTATGGGGTGGCTCTGCTCTGTCCTATAGGATCGCTATAAGTCAGAACTAACTCAATGACAATAGGATTTTTTTATTTGTTCTGAATACATGAATTATCTCGTTTAATTTATCCATAAACCAGTTTGGGAGGTGATTGTTATTATGTTATAGATATAAGAGGATCTGAATTGTAAAGAGATTTATTTGCCTCAGACCTCACAGCAGTAAGTAGCCTAGCTTTTTTTCAAATCCAGATTTCTGTGCAAATCAAAGACATAATTTGTATAATTACACAATAGCCGCTATTGAAGACATTGGATGATTTTCAAAATGAGAAATCTCTAATATTCATGCCATATTGTCTAGGCAGTAAGTGTTAAGATGAAAGGAAAAACAAAACAAAACTGAGGTTATGTGATCTCCACCTTCAGCTGGTTAAACCTAGTCAGTTAAATAGTCAGTTAAAAAAAAAATACTTTTGTTACTGAATTTTTCTTGCTAAGTTAACTACCTTGCCCTTTTTGTCTTTATGGACTTAAACCCTGCTCTCATAAACTTCCTTTCAAGGTTATGTTAATGATATTTCTGTACTCCATAGAATAAATATTGCCATGTAATATAATATCATCAATAAATGAGTCTATTATTTATTCTGCCAGTAAATGCAAATATAAACCGTTACTTAAGTGTCTCTTTTATGCACATGTAAGTGAACAGTGTAGTTCTTTCCTCCCTATTATTTGAAAAAATGAGTCAGCTTTTAGTAAATAAAGTGCAAAAATATAAAAAGAGAAGTAAATTAACATTCATGCTCATTTTTGAACTGATATTTTTAAATACTGATGTGCACGGTAAGAAAAAACGGTAAGAAGGCTGAGTAAAAAAAAAAAAAACAGTGAAGGGTAGAATTGTATTTCCAAATTCCTCAGCGTATGTTTAATTAATTTTGCTTTTGTTTTTTAGTAGCCAAGAAATAAACTTTAATAAGTTAGATTGAGGTATGCAGAAATACCTGATGAAACTGTTACAGATGTCAATCATTTTTGCAAAAATCTTCCAAGGACATCAACACACGCTAAACAACCAGAGTTATTTTCAAATTCCCATTTTCAGTAAACAAACATGTCTGCTATTAAAAAAAACAAAAACTAAAAAACTTTAATGTGTTTTTGAAAACATTGCAAACATCTCAAGACCTTCCATGAAAATGTTGGTATTAAACATTTTTAAAATTGTATAACAAAACGAGCCCAGAAAGGTTACTTACTGAAACTGATGTCACACAGGAAATTTGATATTGAAACAGGACGCCATATTCTCATTTATATTCACTATGCAAAGTAAAGATAAGTAGAGAGAAAGGTTGATGTGAAAAAAAAAGATAATTATAAACCTCCTCATTTTTTGCAGCATTTAAATTCCTACAGTCATACGGCAATGATGATTAGCATTTGAATAGATAGAAAGCCTTGGAACCTTTGGTCTTCATTAATATCACAGGTCAGCAGACTTTGAATTAAAAGATGAGCTTGAATTTCATTTACAAAACCAATGAAAGAGTTGGTTGTCAGTACAGAAAGCCAATAAGAACTAGAAAAAAACCCTCATCTTTCACAAATTTTCACAAGGGGCATATTTTTAATCCTTTAGGGCTGAGGCCTTTGCAGTTTCTGCAAATGTTGCAGGCACAGAACCCTGTAAACTACTAAAAAATGAACATTTCATCCTTGGTTGAATATTGTTATTGCTTCTATATTTACATCATACATTGTATATAGATATAAGTTATCTATTTTCCACTAAACGAAATCAAAACTGGCATGTAATGGAATTGACTTCTTCTGTATTTTTGCTTTCTTTACGAGATATGATTTCCTCCCTTCTAGCTTTTACTAGTTTTTTGTTACAGCAGTTTTGTTTGTAAAATGAAACAGCACCACCTTGTATCCTGAAGTAAAGCTACAACTTCTGTAGAATCTTAGAACATTCAGATATGTATTTCAAATATATGTACCAATGAGTGTGTTATAAAGCAGATGAAATTTAATTACAGACCTGCTTTGTGCTAGGTTTACCACCAGAACCCTGCTGGTGTAGTGGTTAAGTGTAGGCGCTTCTCGGGAACCCTATGGGGCAGTTCTACTCTGTCCTTTAGTTTTACTATGAGTCAGAATTGATGCAATGGATTTCGGAAACCCTGGTGGTGTTGTGGTTAAGTGCTACAGCTGCTAACCAAAAGGCCAGCAGTTCAAATCTGCCAGGCGCTCCTTGGAAACTCTATGGGGCAGTTCTACTCTGACCTATAGGGTCACTATGAGTTGGAATCGATTTGATGGCAATGGGTTTATGGTTTTTTTTGCTAGGTTCTAATGTATCATTACTAAACCACTAAATAGATGATATAATACTAATTCCCTAAAAGTTACTTTATTTATCAAAATTGAACCTAGTACAATCAAATGCAGAAGTTTTTTATATACTTTGTTTCTCAGTAACTATCTAATGGTATAGTTTCAAACACCTCACAAAAATAGATGATTTCAGTGAATGTAAGATCACCTCTAAACTTGCTATTTTATGACATCATTAATGTTTCTGTACTAATTAAATAAAATAAAACATGGTTCCAACTTTTACAGTAGATTTTTTTTGCTAGCTATTAAGCCTACAAAGGCAAATAGATGAATATTTTGATATCTTATAAACATGTAGATATACACTAATTTGCCTAATTATAAATGTTAGAGTTTCCCCAGTAGAAATCTATGGTATTTCTTTAACACACTTACAAATACGTTTAACTAAACATAAAAATGGTTCTAGACAAATACAAGCCTGGATTTTTAAACTTTTCATCAGGGTCCTGAAATTATATTCAGAGTTCCTTGTACAGATGGAATCAGTCAAAGTTCATAACTGTGTTTGTGACTTAGTATAATTGTGTTTCATACTATGATACCACATTCGTACACTAAAATATTGCTTTAAAAGTGTATATATAATAATTTAATGACAATAAGATTTTCTGCTCTTTTGTTTACTTGTTTATACACTGTACATACTGAAATACTGCATATTTCAAATAAATCCAATTCATAATTCTTTGCAAATTAAGGAATATTAAAAATGTATTTGTGCAAATTCTAAACATTCTGAAAGGTAGATGGTATATGAGTTTGTGATTTCCAGAATAGTGGTTGCATTAGATTTCTGGACAAGTACCTTTATGACCTGCTTAAATTTTTGGCCAGAAATACATTAATGTTAAAGGTGGAATGCAATGTCTTATTTTTCTCCTTGCCAATACAATATACACTCACAGATGCTCAACTGCCAAGAAAGGGTGACCCCACATTTTGGATCTCAAGAGTAGATTCCATGCCACAATATCAAATTATATTATAGAAATACTTAAGGCCAGCCAGGTTTCTGGAATTTTATTTCCCATCCCTTCAATTGCTTTATGATCAGATCTCCCATAAAGAAGTTATACTTGTCACATTGCTCTCTGTACTATGTGTCTGTTTTCATGCCTCTCTTCTACTGTGAGATATCAAAGCTTGCATTGTTATCAGACTTCTTATTTTAATACAAGTGCTTACAGGAAACCCTGGTGGCATAGTGGTTAAGTGCTAAGGCTGATAACCAAAACATTAGGAGTTCGAATCCACCAGGGCTCCTTGGAAACTCTATGGAGCACTTCTACTCTGTCCTATAGGTTGCTATGAGTGAGAATTGACTCGATGGCAACTGGGGTTATGGGGGTGCATAAGAGGTACATGATAAATATTTTTGTATAAATAAATTTTCGCACATAATCAGCAGAATGAAGAGTAAGTAGTGTAGAAAGTTCACAAGCTACATTTCCAAAATACACTCCTACTCATAACAAACTGTAATAATACTACCATATTCTTCGTAAAAAAGAAAGAAGCACATATCTTTATAGTTCCAAGTAGCAAACTCGTAAACCATTTCCATTTTGATCCCCCAACTATATATATTTTATGAACTTATAGATGATATACTATATAAACTGCTTACTTTTATGAGAATTACAAAACTGCTATTTTAGTTGGGAAACACACTTTCTGCAGCATATAACTATAACCTTTTAAGAGGTTATACACACTGTTTCAAACTCAAGGGTAGTTTTAATTTTTGATGCTCTTTTTTTTTTTATTAAAGTAATGCCTTCTTTCTCAAAAAGGTATTTAATGAATATTAAATGAATAATGAATCCTACATAAAGTATATATTAAAATTAAACATATGTGAAAGACAAAAGTCTTAGGTAACAAAATACTTTTATATAAAAAATTCGCACATATAAAATTGTTATTAATATTAAGCAGAGAGTTAATCCTAGTTTTTATCTATAGAGGAGCTTAAAAAAAATATGCCTGTGAACTAGTAAAATATACTAGAAGTAGTAAATGAGAATAAGAATCTATCAAAACACCAAATTCCCAACATACTAATTCTCCCACAAAGCTAGACAATTGCTCAGTTCCCCTCTACTGTGATTCTTGTATTAAATTGACTTTAAGCTCTTTTTATTCTGACACTTCAGTGAAATTCAATCCCTAGATAGCAAAAAACAATTTTTTTCCCTAGATATCACAACTAAATTCAAAGTTCTCTAGATGTCATAAATAGGATGAAAGAAAAATATTCAATTATAAAAAATTCATTTAATCATTTCATTAAAGTATGAAACTAAAATTAGATAATTTATTCAGTAAATATGATTCAAAATTGAACATATGGTATATGAAGGAAATAATATTTTAAATTATTCCAAACTTATGATTTCTAGGAAAGGAAGAGAAGAAAATTGGAGAATATTTAGGGTATGGAATTGATTTAAAATTTAGGCTAAAGCCAATGTGAATTACTTTATAAAACTCTAAAGAACATAGGAAATGGAGTATGCTTGCTGATGGCCTTGTAGTTATTAATTGTGAATAAAACTAAATTACTTCAAATCAGCTTCAGGGAAAAGGAGAGGACAGAAATGAGCAGATTTAGTAACTAATTTCATCATTTCTTATAACAGGGAACCAATAGACCTTAAGGGGCACCCTCCAAAGGTATTTAGTGTGGAGGTAACCACTAAAACAAAAATTTGAACTTTCCTACATACCAAGGACTTAAAAAGGAAATAACCTGTTTACAATAAAACAAAATATAAGAAAATAATGGAAATAAGGTGTGAAGGGGACAAGGCTAAAATCTAGACATCTTTAAATATACCCCACTTGGTAGATGTGATTTGGGTAACCTATAAACATTTTACATTTACAATTACTTTTTTTTTTTTACAAAAAAATTTCTAAAAACTTGAAACAAAGGAAGTTGGCCAGCATTTGGAAAGTTTGATCAGTATTAAAGGCAATGGATTGAAATACACCAAGTATATTTAAATTAATGAATTTCTATGAGACGAAAAATAAAACAACAAAAAAGAAACATCGCCCATCGAATGGTTACTGTTGAAGGACTTTAGTGATCCACTTCATTATTTTGAAAACTGATCTAAAAAGAAGAAAAGAATTAAGCCTTTACTCCACCGTTCTCACACAATGACTATTCCACTAGATAACCAAAGACTAGAT
Source organism: Elephas maximus indicus (assembly GCF_024166365.1). Taxonomy (NCBI): domain Eukaryota; kingdom Metazoa; phylum Chordata; class Mammalia; order Proboscidea; family Elephantidae; genus Elephas; species Elephas maximus. Next base: position 159,652,198 of record NC_064819.1, read on the forward strand.
GAGAGGGAAACTTTTCTTTAGAGAAGTATCCCAGCTTATGAAGAACCTCATTGTTATGAATTAATGAATGTAGGCAGTTAAAAAAAAAAATAGCATACACAAATTCTAACATCATAACTAGAGACAACCAGATATTATGTGCAACCGTATGGGAAAAAGAACACTTTATAAACAGTGGACAATCAACAAATAACAACAACCTGAATCCAATGAAGCCTCTAGATCCAAATTTCTACTTGTAAAATTCCAAAAAAAATCCATTTCCTGTCTAGTTGATTCCAACTCATAGCAACCCTGTAGGACAGAGTAGAACTGCCCATGGGGTTTCTAAGTCTGTAATTGAGTAAAGTTGACTTCTTCCCACAGAGCAGGTGGTGGGTTCAAACCCTTCACCCTACCACCACCTTTCCAATAGCTGTCAAGTGCTTAATCACTGCATCACCAGGGCTCCTTCTATTTATATGAAGTACAAAAAACAGAGAAACATGTTGGGCAATGCCATTGAGATGCAATTAGGAAAATCTAAAATTGTGAAATTCTAGTGACTAAAAATCCCAATTATGTCAATTATAAACTAACCCAAAAATAAAATTTTGAATGGAGAGGGATCCTGCAAAGTAAATATTCAGTTTAAAAAGCAAACTAAAAAATATACATATATATGACAAGTGAGTATTTGAACACTGAATATTTTACACTACTGTTTTTGTTGTTGTTAGGTGCCATTGAGTCAGCTCTGACTCATGGCATCCTTATGTATGACAGAACGAAATGCTGCTTGGTCCTGTGACTTCTTCATGGTTATTGATGTGTTTGAGTCCATTGTTGAGGCTAATGTTTCTATCTATCTCATTTTTATTGACCCTCTGCTTTACCAAACACTATATTCTTTTCTAGCAATTAGTCTTTCTCGATAATGTGTCCAAAGTAAGTGCATACAGGTCTCACCATCCTTACTTCCGAGAAACATTCTTATTGTATTTTATCTCCAACTTTTGGCAGTCTGCATTACAGTCAGTATTTATAATATTACCAGATGCCATCAAGTTGATTCTGACTCATAGCAGCCTGATGTGTGTAAGAGTAAAACTGTGCTCCATAGGGTTTTCAATGGCTGATTTTTGGAAGTAGATCACCAGGCCTTTCTTTCAAGGCCCTCTGGGTAGACTCCAACCTTCTGTTAGTGGCCAAGCGCGTTAACCATTTGCACCACCCAAGGACTGCATTTACAATATTGAGGGATCATTATTCATATATTTAGGTGTGATAATGATATTGTGGTTTTTTGTTTTTTTTTTTTTATGAGTCTGATAATACTAAGTTTAGAGAGGATATGAACTGACAGGAACACTTATATATTGCTGGTAAGAGTATAAATTGTCAAAACCATTTTTGAGAGCAATTCACTAAATATCTAATAAAGTTCATACCCTCTAATCCAGCATTGCCAAGTTATTACATGTAAGAACTCTAGTATATATGACAAGATATTTATTGTAGACTTGTAACAGCAAAACATTTGTAAGCAAAGTAAATGCCTACTAACAGTTGGGTAAACAAGGTATAGAATATTTATAAAGCATGAAAATGAATCAATACATTTTACCTAAATGTATTAATGTGGATAAATATTTATAACAAAAATGCTGTTTGAAAAACTCAAATTGCAATAGGTTTATTATATTTTTCAACATTAGTGTAAAATTTAAAAATTCATAAATAATGCCATATTAATGAAGATACATAGTAATTTACTACCAAAATATCTTAAAACCATCAAAGGTGTGTCTCTCCCAATATCTTGTCATATTGGGTCTCTGCGCTTTAACAAGTCTCTGTGCATATTGGACATAGAAATTTGGTCTCCAAATGTCCTCTCCTTCTCCACTGAATATTTCTTTTGTGTCTCTCCATCTTTCCCTGCCTCATTTTAATATGTACCCTAAGTGAGTCAAAGTCTCACCATCCTTGCTTATAAGGAACATTCTGGTTGTATTTTTTATAAGGCTGATTTATTCTTTTGACAGTCCTCCGTATATTTAATATCCTTTGCCAACACCACGGTTCAAATGCGTCAATTTTCTATCTTCCTTTTTCATTACTCAACCTTTGCGTATGTATGAGGCAGTTGAAAAGACCACAGCTTGGGTCAGGTGCACCTCAGTCATCAAAGAGAAATCTTTGCTTTTTAAAGCTTTAAAGTGGTCCTTTGAAACAGATTTGCTGGAAAAAATTGTTTGATTTCTTGACTGCTGCTTCCATGGACATTGATTGTTAATCCAAGTAAATGAAATCGTTGATAACTTCAATTTCTTCTCCCGGGAATATTTCTAATATTTGGTAAATCACCGAGGCCATTTTCTCAATCTATAACCAAATCTGTCAAAATTGAGGAAATAATTTTTTTAGATAAATATTAAAATTTATAAAAATAGGGTGAAATTAGAAAGAAAGAGACATATCATGAATATCTCCAACCACCCCTGTAACTAGTGGGCATAGTCTATTACTATGTAATTCTTTCTCTTAATTCCTTTTCTCCTTGACAGAGAATAAACTGTAGAAACCCAAGAAGGAAAGAGTAGGAAAGATTGTGAAAGACAATACACTTTTAATTTACCCAGAAATGTTTCCTATATTCTTCTGAGATATGAAAATAAATGTCATTAACAGACTCAGATAAACCTTAATAGTAAATTAACTTTAATTTTGTTTCCTTAGATCATGACTTCAAGATTGTTAGACTTTCAAATCTTTTTAAAAGCCTGGACTTTCTGATTAGTAAGGGTCTTGTTTTAATAACAGGAGTCCCTGGGTGGTGTAAATGGTTAAGCACTTGACTGCTAAGGAAAGGGTTGATGGTTCATAGCTTCTCATAGGTACCTCAAAAGATAGGCCTGGCAATCTGTATCCAAAAAGTCACAGCTTTGAACGCTCTATATACTGCAATTCTACTCCAGACACACTGAGTTAACATGAGTTGGGATTGACTTGAAGACAACTGGTTTTTGTTTTAATAACAAAAAACTAACCATAAAACCTCCTAAAACTCCCTTCCACCAGACCTCTTGTTACCTACAAAAAAATAGCAAAGCCTCACAAGTGCTCACTTGACCTTTTCTGACAGGGAAAACCAAGGTTGATACTTTAAGCTTGAAAACATAGAAAGGTTAAACTATAAAGCCTAGAAAATTCCTTGTGAAGTTTAACTTCAGTTCAGAACTTAAGTATATGGCTTCAGCGATCCTTATAAGAAAAGCCAAAGTGGCATGGTGGACCAAAGTATGTAAACTGCAATTAGATGCCCCTGAAAATCAACCTTGAACTTTCCACGTTGAAAATCCTTTTAATCATTCTGTCCTTAGAGAATTGTCACTTACTGCATAGGGTACACCACCTTACACAGAAGCCAGGATAAAAATTTATAACTTAGATTAAGCAGAAGTCACAGTGTCATTTTACAGATCTTTATTACAACATATCCTGGGCTTAGATTGAGAAATGAGAGCAATTGGATTCGACATGTTTTTAGTATATTATACACTCACTCCAGCACATAAGTAGAATCAACGAACTACACCTTTATATACAAAGCAAACCACATATTGCTAGTCATCCAGCTAAAAATTGAAAATAAATGTCTTTGCAAATGTTAATGCTCTCATTCAAAGCGTTCTTTTTTAAAATTGGAATCATTTTTCAGTGCTTTCATTTTCCACATTTGTAACATTATTTTGTAAATGGATAGCTCCTAGCAATTTATAATGAGGTTACATTAATTTGCTACAACAAATTCAGAATTCTTAAGTGTTGTATATTATTTGGCTTTATAAATGCAACACATGTCATAGATGTATCATCGCATGTTATTTTTTACAATATTGAAAGAGGGAAATAAAGTTTTTCTCAGTTGTTATTCCATTTAATCTGCTTATTTGTTCAATAACTTATTAAATAAGTACTATTTTCCAAGCCTTATGACAAGAGTTAGTTATATAATGTTTAAATATACGTAAATGTACTTCCACCACTTGTTTGTCAGTTGTCATACTGTGGTGGCTTGCATGTTGCATGATACCAGAAGCTATGCCACCAGTATTTCAAATACCAGCAGAGTACCACCACCACCACCAACACACACACACACACACACACACAAACTACGCACCTATGAAACTTACACTTAACACAAAGCTAAGAACAAGTAAATAGGTGTATAAATACACAAAGGAAAATATAATTATGAATTGTGAAAAATCACCTAAAGGAGATAAGCAGTGTTTTGTAAGTTTAAATACTAAGATTGGAGCATGAAGGCCTAGGGAAGCACAGTTTAAGCTAAGACCTGAAGGTTGATTAGGAATTAGGTAGGTAAAGAGCATTCCAGGGAACTCATAACATAACGGAGTACCTGGAGTGGGAAATAACTTGGTAAATTCAAGAAATGAGACGGACAATGTTGTTGGGTAAAGTTAGATAGAGGACATCTGGAGAAGAAGCTGTGGAGTTACTCAATGCTGGGTCCTATGGGACCATGTTTACTGCCTTGAAAAAAAAAGTCAGTTAAACAGCATTGAAGGTTATTTTTACCAAAGTAATGAATGACTAAATGACAAATTGTAAAATATTCTGAAACTTATTAAAAAATGACTTGTTTGAGGGCAAAGAGAAAAACAGGGAGACCAAAAAGCAATCTACTGCAGTAGCCCAGAAACAGGACGGCGTCTTGAGTCAGAGCGATGACGGTGGAATGGAAATGACCACGTTAAGTCAAGAAATACTAGGGCCATGAAAATGTTACAAGTGGGTAATGGGTTAGATACAGAGAATTAGAGCTGGGGTGACAAGAATGATTCAAAAATATCTGTTTTGAGTATCTGCACGGGAGGTGGTATCCTTTAATGAAAGGAGAAAAAGATTAAAAAGAGGAGAACCAAAATATAATAGGAAAGAGCAATAAGTTAAATTTCGGGGCTTAATCCTTGAGAATATGTCAAATGGGTAAATGAATACAAATATTTGGAGATCAGTTATCAAGTTCAGGGGTAGAGACGTAAATGCAGGGGTCATTTGAAGTAGACGGTATTTAAATCCATTAGTCATTGAGGACTGATAAGGGCACAGTTTGGCGTAGCCACGTGAGTAGAAGCCAGATGAAGTAGATTTTAGAGTAAAAGGAAACTGAGCAAATGAAGACAGTAAGTATAAATAGCTTTTTTGAGAAATCTGCATTGTATGAAAGAAAATGTGGGCTTTATTGAAGAAGAGTTTTATTTTGGTTTTACTTTTTATTTTCTAACTTAGAGATCCCATGGCATGTTGAATGTTGAATGATTCACTTGGAAGAGAAAAACTGGGAACAGGAAAGATGAAATTAAATATTGAAAGAGCTAAGAAAAAAGGGGATCAAGATCCTCAGAACTTGTAGGAAACTTAGCTCTGGGTGTGTGTCAGGGGTAAATTGTTTTTGTTAGGTGCTGTGGACTTGATTTTTGACTCATAGCAACACGTGTGACAGAGTAGAACTGTCCAAAGGGTTTTTTAGGCTGTGATCACCAGACCTTTCTCCTGTTGTTGTTGTTGTTAGGTACTGTTGAGTTGGTTCTGACTCATAGCGACCCTATGCACAACAGAATGAAACACTGCCCGGTCCTGAACCATCCTTACAATCGTTGTTATACTTGAGCTCATTGTTGCAGCCACTGTGTCAATCCACCTCGTTGAGGGTCTTCCTCTTTTCTGCTGACCCTGTACTCTGCCAAGCATGATGTCCTTCTCCAGGCACTGATCCTTCCTGACAACATGTCCAAAGTATGTATGATGCAGTCTAGCCATCCTTGCTTCTAAGGAGCATTAAAACCACCAAAATTTCATTTAGCGGCCCGGCACTTAACCACTGCTACACCAGGGCTCTGTGTCATGGTAATAATATATCACAAATAAAATCATTTTCAGAATTGGGTTTTATGTCTCCTTGTCATTAGGCCTTTTAAGTATTTTTGGAAGAGTATCTTTAAATAATTAATAAGTTACTAAATTCAATTGTAAAATAATCCTTCCGTTAGCTGCTCTATTTCAGAGAGTTCTACAGGTTAACACCAGTAAACCGTTCCTGCTTCAGTGTTAAGCCAGTCTTTGATATGCTGCTTTTTAAGTTTGAGACTTCAGGGTTAGTACTGATTGTATATTTAAGTTGTATCTGCACACATAAACACAAGGTCCAGTGTGTGGAATGGCCACAAAAGCCACAGAATCCCAAGTATTCTATTTCCTCTGTAAAGTGTGTGTTTAACAAAAAGATCCCTAAAAACTGCTGAAGAATATAAAGAAAAATAAAATTTAAGAAAAAATTTTGAAAATTTATGAAAGCATATAGATAAATTCTAGCTAGTATACATAGATACTTGTTCACTCTGTGTGGGAGGCAATGATTCAAAGAGCAATTCTGGTTCTTTCACTGCTTCTTCCTAGGTCCTAAGCTTCTCATCTTTTATTATTTTAAGAAAATAAATTCGTTGAGATAGAATTTAATACAAATGAATACTCAAAGTAAAATAAATGAAGTTTTTGGCAAAATCATGTCTAATTCATCTCATGTTCGTAGTATTTGTTAAAATACATATATGGAGGAGATGCAAAGGACCCATTATCTGAACAAGAGACACCAGAATAACTGTAGCAATGTCAAACTGATTTTGTTGTTGCAGCACGATTCCCGCAGTCATTTCTGTTTGAGACCATTGTTGCAGCCACTGTATCAATCCATCTCATTGAGGGTCTTCCTCTTTTTCACTGACCCTCTACTTTACCAAGCATGATGTCTGTCTCCAGAGACTGGTCACTGTTGATAACACGTCCAAAATACATGTCTCACCATTCTTGCTTCCAAGGAGCACTCTGGCTGTATTTCTTCCAAGACAGACTTGTTCATACTTCTGGCAGTCCATGGTATAAAAAATACTCTTTGGCAACACCATAATTCCAAGGCATAAATTCATCTTTGGTCTCCCTTATTCATTATCCAGCTTTTGCACGAATGAGGTGGTTGAAAATATCATGGTTCGAGTCAGGCGCATCTTAGTCCTCAAGGTGATATCTTTGCTTTTCAACACTTTAAAAAGATCTTTTGCTGCAGATTTGCCAAATATAATACGTTGTTTTATTTACTGACTGCTGCCTCCATGGGTGTTTATTGACGACTCAAGTAAAATGAAATTCTTGACAACATCAACCTCTAATCCATTTATCACGATGTTGCTTATTGGTCCAGCTGTGAGGGTTTCTGTTTTCTTTGTGCTGAGAGGTAATCCATACTGAAGGTTGTAGTCTATGGTCTTCATCAGTAAGTGTTTCAAGTCCTCTTCACTTTCAGCAAGCGAGGTTGTATCATCTGCATATTGCAGGTTGTTAACGAGTCTTCCACCAATCCTGATGCCGCATTCATCTTCATATAGTTCAGTTTCTTGGATTATTTGCTCAGCATACAGATTGAATAAGTATGATGAAAGGATGTAACCCAGAAGCACATCTTTCTTGATTTTAAACCATGCGGTATCCCCTTGTTCTGTTCGAATGACTGCTCTTGGTCTATGCTCAGTCTCCACATGAGCACGATTAAGTGTCCCGGAATTTCCATTTTCACAATGTCATTCATAATTTTTTTTTTTTTATGATCTGCAAAATCTAATGCCTTTGCATAGTCAATAAAACATAGGTTTTCTTTCTTGTATTCTCCACTTTCAGCCAAGATCCATCTGACATCAGCAATGATATCCCTTGTTCCACATCCCCTTCTGAATCCTGCTTGAATTTCTGATAGTTCCCTGACAATGTACTGCTGCAATTGCTTTTTTATTTTTTAAATAATTTTTATTGTGCTTTGAGTGAAAGTTTACAAGTCAAGTCAGTCTGTCACATATAAGCTTATATACACCTTACTCCATACTCCCACTTACTCTCCCCCTAATGAGTCAGCCTGCTCCCTCCTTCCACTCTCTCCTTTCGTGAGTGTTTTGCCAGTTTCTAACCCTCTCTACCCTCCCATCTCCGCTCCAGACAGGAGATGTCAACACAGTCTCAAGTGTCCACCTGATACAAGTAGCTCACTCTTCATCAGCATCTCTCTCCAACCCATTGTCCAGTCCCTTGCATGTCTGATGAGTTGTCTTCGGGAATGGTTCCTGTCCTGGGCCAACAAAAGGTTTGGGAACCATGACCGCCAGGATTCTTCTAGTCTCAGTCAGACCATTAAGTCTGGTCTTTTTATGAGAATTTGGGGTCTGCATCCCACTGATCTCCTGCTCCCTCAGGGGTTCTCTGTTGTGCTCCCTGTCAGGGCAGTCATCGGTTGTGGCTGGGCACCATCTAGTTCTTCTGGTCTCAGGATGATGTAAGTCTCTAGTTCATGTGGCCCTTTCTGTCTCTTGGGCTCATAGTTATCGTGCGACCTTGGTATTCTTCATTCTCCTTTGATCCAGGTGGGTTGAGACCAATTGTTGCATCTTAGATGGCCGCTTGTTAGCATTTAAGACCCCAGATGCCACACTTCAAAGTGGAATGCAGAATGTTTTCATAATAGAATGATTTTACCAATTGACTTAGAAGTCCCCTTTAAGCCATAGTCCCCAAACCCCCACCCTTGCTCTGCTGACCTTCAAAGCATTCAGTTTATCCTGGAAACTTCTTTGCTTTTGGTCCAGTCCAGTTGAGCTGACCTTCCGTGTATTGAGTATTGTCCTTCCCTTCACCTGAAGTAGTTCTTATGTACTAACTAATCAGTAAATAACCCTTTCCCACCCTCCCTCCCTCCCCCATCTCGGAACCACAAAAGTATGTGTTCTTCTCAGTTTATACTATTTCTCAAGAACTTATAGTAGTGGTCTTATACAATATTTGTCCTTTTGCATCTGACTAATTTCACTCAGCATAATGCCTTCCAGGTTCCTCCATGTTTTGAAATGTTTCACAGATTCGTCACTGTTCTCTACTGATACGTAGTATTCCATTGTGTGAATATACCATAATTTATTTAACCATTCATTCTTGATGGACACCTTGGTTGCTTCCAGTTTTTTGCTATTGTAAACAGTGCTGCAATAAACATGGGTGTGCACATATCTGTTTGTGTAAAGGCTCTTATTTCTCTAGGGCATATTCCGAGGAGTGGGATTTCTGGGTCGTATGGTAGTTCTAGTTCTAACATTTTAAGAAAATGCCAGGTAGATTTCCAAAGTGGTTGTACCATTTTACATTCCCACCAGCAGTGTATAAGAGTTCCAATCTCTCCACAGCCTCTCCAACATTTATTATTTTGTGTTTTTGGATTAATGCCAGCCTTGTTGGAGTGAGATGGAATCTCATCGTAGTTTTAATTTGCATTTCTCTAATGGTTAATGATCAAGAGCATTTTCTCATGTATCTGTTAGCTGCCTGAATATCTTCTTTAGTGAAGTGTGTGTTCATATCCTTTGACCACTTCTTGATTGGGTTGTTTGTCTTTTTGTGGTTGAGTTTTAACAGAATCATATAGATTTTAGAGATCAGGCGCTGGTCGGAGATGTCATAGCTGAAAATTTTTTCCCAATCTGTAGGTGGTCTTTTTACTCTTTTGGTGAAGTCTTTAGATGAGCATAAGTGTTTGATTTTTAGGAGCTCCCAGTTATCTGGTTTCCCTTCATCATTTTTAGCAATGTTTTGTCTTCTGTTTATGCTTTGTATTAGGGCTCCTAACGTTGTCCCTATTTTTTCTTCCATGATCTTTATCATTTTAGTCTTTATGTTTAGGTCTTTGATCCACTTGGAGTTAATTTTTGTGCATGGTGTGAGGTATGGGTCCTGTTTCATTTTCTTGCAAATGGATATCCAGTTATGCCAGCACCATTTGTTAAAAAGACTATCTTTTCCCCAATTAATTGACACTGGGCTTTCGTCAAATATCAGCTGCTCATATGTGGTTGGATTTATATCTGGATTCTCAATTCTGTTCCATTGGTCTATGTGCCTGTTGTATCAGTACCAAGCTGTTTTGACTACTGTGGCTGTATAATAGGTTCTAAAGTCAGGTAGAGTGAGGCCTCCCACTTTCTTCTTTTTCAGTAATGCTTTACTTATCCAGGGCTTCTTTCCCTCCCATGTGAAATTGGTGATTTGTTTCTCCATCACATTAAAAAATGTCATTGGAATTTGGATCAGAAGTGCATTGTACGTATAGATGGCTTTTGGTAGAATAGACATTTTTACTAGGTAAAGTCTTCCTATCCATGAGCAAGGTATGTTTTTCCACTTATGTAGGTCCCTTTTAGTTTCTTGCACTAGTACTTTGTAGTTTTCTTTGTATAGGTCTTTTACATCTTTGGTAAGATTTATTCCTAAGTATTTTATCTTCTTGGGGACTACTGTGAATGGTATTGATTTGGTGATTTACTCTTCCATGTTCTTTTTGTTGATGTAGAGGAATCCAAGTGATTTTTGTATGTTTGTCTTATAACCTGAGCCTCTGCTGAACTCTTCTATTAGTTTCAGTAGTTTTCTGGAGGATTCCTTAGGGTTTTCTGTGTATAAGATCATGTCATCTGCAAATAGAGATAATTTTACTTCTTCCTTGCCAATCCGAATGCCCTCTATTTCTTTGTCTAGCCTAATTGCTCTTGCTAGGACCTCTAGCACAATGTTGAATAAGAATGGTGATAAAGTGCATCCTTGTCTGGTGCCCGTTCTCAAGGGAAATGTTTTCAGGCTCTCTCCATTTAGAGTGATGTTGGCTATTGGCTTTGTACAGATGGCCTTTATCATGTTGAGGAATTTTCCTTCAATTCTTATTTTGCTGAGAGTTTTTACCATGAATGGGTGTTGGACTTTGTCAAATGCCTTTTCTGCATCAATTGATAAGATCATGTGGTTTTTGTCTTTTGTTTTATTTATATGGTGGATTACATTAATGGTTTTTCTAATATTAAACCAACCTTGCATACCTGGTATAAACCTCACTTGGGTGTGGTGGATTATTTTTTTGATATGTTGTTGAATTCTATTGGCTAGAATTTTGTTGAGGATTTTTGCATCTATGTTCATGAGGGAGATAGGTCTTTAATTTTTTTTTTTTTTTTTTTTTTGTGGTATCTTTACCTGGTTTTGGTATCAGGGATATGTTGGCTTCATAGAATGAGTTAGGTAGTATTCCATCATTTTCTATGCTTTGGAATACCTTTAGTAGCAGTGGTGTTAACTCTTCTCTGAAAGTTTGGTAGAACTCTGCAGTGAAGCCATCTGGGCCAGGGCTTTTTTTTTGTTGGGAGTTTTTTGGTTGCCTTTTCAATCTCTTTTTTTGTTATTGGTTTATTTTGTTGTTCTACTTCTGATTGTGTTAGTTTAGAAGGTGGTGTTTTTCTAGGAATTCATCCATTTCTTCTAGGTTTGCAAATTTGTTAGAGTACGATTTTTCATAATAATCTGATATGATTCTTTTAATTTCAGTTGGGTCTGTTGTGATATGGCCCGTCTCATTTCTTATTCGGGTTATTTGTTTCCTTCCCTGTATTTCTTTAGTCAGTCTGGCCAATGGTTTATCAATTTTGTTAGTTTTTTCAAAGAATCAGCTTTTGGCTTTGTTAATTCTTTCAATTGTTTTTCTGTTCTCTAATTCATTTAGTTCAGCTCTTATTTTTATTATTTGTTTTCTTCTGGTGCCTGATAGATTCTTTTGTTGCTCGCTTTCTATTAGTTCAAGTTGCAGGGTAAGTTCTCTGATTTTCGCTCTTTCTCCTTTATGTATGTGTGCATTTGTTGATATAAATTGACCTCTGAGCACTGCTTTTGCTGTGTCCCAGAGGTTTTAATAGGAAGTATTTTCATTCTCGTTGCATTCTATGAATTTCTTTATTCCCTCCTTAATGTCTCCTATAACCCAGTCTTTTTTCAGCAGGATATTATTCAGTTTCCAAGTATTTGATTTCTTTTCCCTGATTTTTCTGTTATTGATTTCCACTTTTATGGTCTTGTGGTCTGAGAAGATGCTTTGTAATATTTCGATGTTTTGGATTCTGCAAAGGTTTGTTTTATGACCTAATATGTGGTCTATTCTAGAGAATGTTCCGTGTGTGCTAGAAAACAAAGTATACTTTGCAGCTGTTGGGTGTAGTGTTTTGTATAGATCTATGAGGTCAAGTTGGTTGATTGTAGCAATTAGGTCTTCCGTGTCTGTACTGAGCTTCTTACTGGAAGTCCTGTCCTTCTCTGAAAGTGGTGTGTTGAAGTCTCCTATTACAATTGTGGAGGTGTCTATCTCACTTTTCAGTTCTGTTAAAGTTTGTTTTATGTATCTTGCAGCCCTGTCATTGGGTGCATAAATATTTAATATGGTTGTATCTTCCTGGTCAATTGTCCCTTTAATCATTATGTAGTGTCCTTCTTTATCCTTTGTGGTAGATTTAACTTTATAGTCTATTTTGTCAGAAATTAATAGTAGTACTCCTGCTCTTTTTTGCTTGTTGTTTGCTTGATATATTTTTTTCCATCCTTTGAGTTTTAGTTTGTTTGTGTCTCTAAGTCTAAGGTGTGTCTCTTGTAGGCAGCATATAGACGGATCGTGTTTCTTTATCCAGTCTGAGACTCTCTGTCTCTTTATTGGTGCATTTAGTCCATTTACATTCAGCATAATTATAGATAAGTATGTGTTTAGTACTGTCATTTTGATGCTTTTTTGAGTGTGTTGTTGACAATTTCATTTTTCCACTTACTTTTTTGTGCTGAGATGTTTTTCTTTGTAAATTGTGTTTCTCATTTTCATAGTAGTTGAATTTATGTTTGCTGAATCATTGTTTTTCTTGGTTTTTATTTTGAGTCATGGAATTGTTACAACTCTTTGTGGTTACCTTAATATTTACCCCTATTGTTCTAAGTAAAAACCTAACTTATATCATCCTATATCGCCTTGTTTCCATCTCCATATGGCAGTTCTCTGCCTCCGCTATTTAGTCCCTTTTTTTGATTATTGTGATCTTTTACATATTGACTTCAATGATTCCCTGTTTTGAGCATTTTTTTCTTTTTACAATTCATCTTAATTTGTTTTTGTGATTTCCCTATTTGAGTTGATAACAGGATGTTCTGTTCTGTGATCTTGTGTTGTGCTGGTATCTGATATTATTGATTGACCAATTTCCTTTAGTATTTCTTGTAGCTTTGGTTTGGTTTCTGCAAATTCTCTAAGCTTGTGTTTATCTGCAAATGTTTTAATTTCACCTTCATATTTCAGAGAGAGTTTTGCTGGAGATATGATCCTTGGATGGCAGTTTTTTTCCTTCAGTGCTCTCTATATGTCATCCCATTGCCTTCTTGACTGCATGGTTTCTGCTGAGTAATCTGAACTTATTCTTATTGATTCTCCTTTGTAGGAGACCTTTCTTTTATCCCTGGCTGCTTTTAAAGTTTTCTCTTTATCTTTGGTTTTGACAAGTTTGATGATAATATGTCTTGGTTATTTTCTTTTTGGATCAATCTTATATGGGGTTCGATGAGCATCTTGGATAGATATCCTTTCATATTTCATGGTGTCAGGGAAGTTTTCTGCCAACAGATCTTCAACTATTCTCTCTGTATTTTCTGTTATCCCTCTCTGTTCTGGAATTCCAATCACACGCAAGTTATTCTTCTTGATAGAGTCCCACATGATTCTTAGGGTTTCTTCATTTGTTTTTAATTCTTTTATCTGATTTTTCTTCAACCATATTTTTTTATATTGCTGTCAATTGCCTTATCCTCCAGGTCCCCTACTCTGCATTCCAATTGTTCGATTCTGTTCCTCTGACTTCCTATTGAGTTGTCTAATTCTGTAATTTTACTGTTAATCTTCTGTATTTCTGAATGCTGTCTCTCTATGGATTCCTGCAGCTTATTAAATTTTTCACTGTGTTCTTGAATAATCTTTTTGACTTCTTCAACTGCTTTATCAGTGTGTTTCTTGGCTTTTTTTGTAGATTGCCTTATTTCATTTATGAGGTCATCCCTGATGTCTTGAAGCATTCTGTAAATTAGTTTTTTATATTCTGCATCTGGCAATTCCAGGATTGTATCTTCATTTGGGAAAGATTTTGATTCTTTAATTTGGGGAGTTGTAGAAGCAATCATTGTCTGCTTTTTTATGTGGTTTGATATTGACTGCTGTCTCTGAGCCATCTATAAGATATTGAAATGATTTATTTTGTATTTGCTCACTGAGTCTTATCTTGTTTTGTTTTCTTTCAATATATGTAGATGGGCTACTAGATTGCACTGTCTTGATTGTTGTAGCCTTTGAATCACTTATGCCTTATTACCATGTGGTTTGGGCTGTTACCAGATATATAAGTCTAAGAGTCCATTCACTATTCTTGAGTAGAATCTGATTTTGGGTTACCAAGTGTGTGGTGTAGACTGTCACCTATTCACTTAGAGGATTAGTGATAGTTGTGTGCACCAGATTCTGGTAGCAGTAGGGGTTCACACTCCTGGGGGTGGGGCAGGATGCTGACAGGCTTCCCCCAAGTGCCAGTGATGTAGGTGTGTCTCTATTCCTAAAGCACTTTGGTGGGTGGGCTCTGTAGCTGTATCTTAAGCACCCAATGCATGTACCTCTACAGACTGGTCGGTGTTACTATCCTCAGACTCCTATGGCAGGAGGCTAGGTGGTTTGGGTGGAGCTTCAGCCCTCAGTTCCCTGTTGTGGGTCAGTGAGGGCTCTGTTTAATAGGTAGAGATATCAGTCCTGGGAAACTTGTCTTTCCAGTAATCCGCTAAAACACTTACAGTTAGATCACTATCAGAATTGCCTTTGCATTATAATAGCCACTTTGTTCCCTGTAGGGATGAATGCCCAAGACCCTGGATGTCATATGCTTGGCTGGAGCTGGTTCTGTATTTTTAGTCCAATTTCAGGAAGGCAGGGAAGGATTTTTGTTCCCTGGGTTTTTTTGTAGCTGCTTCTCTCAGGCCAGGAGAACGCATTAGGAAAAGACAAAAAAAGAAAAACCTCAGAGCACTTCACTCTCTGGCCCAGGAAATTCCAATGTTAATGAAGCCTCCTGAGAAGGGAAGGGGAGGGATCAGATAGATAGGAGAGAGTAGCACCCAGGAATATAGACAAAGTTACTTATCTTGCTTGGTGATGTCTGTTTTATCTGAGATTCCTGAGGGGCATGTAGCCTGTGTGCGTTGGCTGGATCGAGATTGCCCCTGAGGGTCAGGCCCCCGTCCTGTGCTTGTGCTGTCTCAGAAGCCGTGGCCCGTTCCTCTGCTACCAGTCTAATGCCCAGCACCAAGGTTCCCCAGCTGGGATGCTGCACTCCAGGCTCCAAAACCAGTCGCTGCCTCCCAGTGACTTCTCCTCCTGTCAGCCGCATTGCTGCACTGCCTGTGTGCACTGGCTGGGCTTCCCCCAGGTCACTTCTGGGGGCTAGGGCTGCATCCCGTGTTTGCGCCATCTCAGGAAGACGTCCTCAGGTCCCCTGCACCCAGTCCAAGGCCCAGTGCCAAGGTTTTCTGACTGGGACGCTGGCTCCAGGCTCTGAAAATTGTTGCTGCTTGCCCGTGGTTGTTCTTTCTCTCGTTAGCTGCATCAGTGTGCAGCCTGTTTGCGCTGGCTGAGTCTCTGTCACTCAGGTCAACTCTTTAGATCTGTGTTTAATGGTCAGGTTTCATAGATTGTCATGTACGTGATCGATTCACTTCTTTTTCCAGGACTTTGTTACAAGAGGGATCTGAGGTAGCTCCTACCTAGTCAGCCATCTTGACCCCGCCTCCTGCAATTGCTTTTTAATGATCTTCAGCAAAATTTTACTTGCATGTGACATTAATGATATTTTTCTATAATTTCCACATTTGGTTGGATCATCTTTCTTTGGAACAGGCACAAATGTGGATCTTTTATAGTTGATTGGCCAATAGCTATCTTCCAAATTTCTTTGCTTAGACTAGTGAGCACCTCCAGAGCTGCATAAGTTTGTTGAAACATCTTAATTGGTATTCCCTCAATTCCTGGAGCCTTGTTTTTTTGCCAGTGCCTTCAGTGCAATTTGAACTTCTTCCTTCAGTACCATCAGTTCTTATATGCTATCTCCTGAAAACGTTGAACATTGACCAATTTTTTTTTGGTACGGTTACTCTGTATTCCTTCCATCTTCTTTTGATGCTTCCTGTATCATTCAATGTTTTGCCCATAGAATCATTCAAAATTGTAACCCAATTTCATCAGTTCTTTCAGCTTGAGAAATGCCGAGGGTGTTCTTCCCTTTTGGTTTTCTAACTCCAGGTCTTTGCACACTTTGTTATAGTATTTTACTTTGTCTTCTCAAGCTGCCCTTTGAAATCTTCTATTCAGCTCAGTTACTTCATCATTGCTTCCACTTTTTTTTTTAGCTACTCTGTGTTCAAGAGTAAATTTCAGAATCTCTTCTGACACCCATTTTGGTCTTTTCTTTCTTTCCTGTCTTTTTTATTTGCTTTCTTTATGTACGGTGTTTTTGATGTCTTCCAACAACTTGTCTGGCATTCGGTCATTACTGTTCAGTGCGTCAAATCTATTCTTGAGGTGGTCTCTAAATTCAGATGGGATATACTCAAGGTCATATTTTGGCTCTTGTGGACTTGTTTTAATTTTCTTCAGCTTCAACTTGAACTTATATATGAGCAATCAATGGCCTGTTCCTCGGTCGGCTCCTTGCCTTTTTCTGACTGATGATATTGAGCTTTTCCATTGTCTTTTTCCACAGATGTGGTCAATTTGATTCTTGTGTTTGCCAGCTGGTGAGGTCCACTTGTGCAGTTGACATTAATCTTGTTGAAAAAAGTCATTGGTCTTGCAAAATTCTGTCATGTGACCTCTGGCATCGTTTCTATCTAACATCTTATTTTCCAACTACCAATCCTTCTTCTTTTCCAACTTTTACTTTCCAATCACCTGTAATTGTTGGTGTATCTTGATTGTATGTTTGATCAATTTCAAGCTGCAGAAGTTGTTAAAAAACTTTTTTCCTCATCATAGTTGTATTAACTGGTCTTTCTTGTAGGCATATGGATATTATCCTATCACTGACAGCATTGTACTTCAGGGTAGATGTTGAAATGTTCTTTTGGACAATGAATGCTATGCCATTCCTCTTCAATTTGTCATTCCCAACATAGTAAAGCATATGATTGTGTGATTCAAAACGGCCAATATCAGTCCACTTCGGGTCAAACTGATGTTAGAAAAAAAAAAAAATTAAGCTGGATAAATCCAGCATTACGTGCTGAATCATGCATGTATTCTAGAGCAAGAACATTTTACAGGGTAATTCTTAAAGTTTACGGCAAATAAATATCATATAGGAATTTTTATAAACACAGCTTTTGTGGACCATCTTCAGAGCTTTGGATTTAGTAACGCTAAGGTGGGTTATAAAGATCTACATTTAAGTGAATCTTCCCAGTGATTGCACTGTAAACTGACCACAGATTGTGGTTTCAAAATCAGAGTCTTAAAGACCATGGTTAATACCATTTATTTATACCAAATTTAACTTCTGACAGTTCAGTGAAATGGAAAAAACAGAAAAAACACAGGAAAGAGAAGTGAGCATATTTAGTTGACTACTGAATTATTTTGACCTAAGAAAAGTGATTTAATCTCCCTAGTATACAGAAGATGGAGGAAAACAATTTTTAGAACCTTGTAAATCTATAATTTTATTAATTAGAATATACATTTACAAACTTTATAAATGGACATTTACAAAATAAAACTCATGGCTTTATATATGGGATTTTTCATATTTTCCTTATACCTTAGAATAAAATATGACCATTAAATTTCAAATTTGGTCTTAAAAATTAAATTTTGTAAAAGTATATTATTGTTACAATTATACAGACATCAACAGAGAAGAATGAGCACAGCAATGCTTACAGATTGATTCCAAAGTATTGTCATATTAAAATGAGCAATTGAATATTTCAGTTGCTGAATGTAAAAGGAAGTTTACTGAATAATACATCTGGTCCTGAGAGCTAAACATTTTCACACGTACAACACTGCTATACCATGCTAGTTACAAATACCAAACCAAAGCTCTTCAAAGACACAACATGAATTCCCTAGGTTGGTTGCAGAAAGAAATATTAAATGACAAAATTTGATGTGTCTGTCTCTTCAACAATATTGCAATGTCTCAATTAGGTGTACTATATAACAAAATAAACAGAAAAACAGCTGCTGTCAAGTCAACTCTGACTCACAGCGACCCCATGTGTGTTGTATGTCAGAGGAGAAATGCACTCCACAGTCTTTTCAAGGCTGTGACCTTTCAGGAACAGATCTGCAGGCTTTTCCCCTGAGGTGCCCCTGGGTGGTTGTCAGCTGTCAACTTTTTGTTAGTAGTCAAGTGCTTAATCATTTAAGTCACCCGGGGATTTCTAGGTTTACACATAGTAAACCTTAAAATTGGGTTAAATAATTCCTCCCAATTTATTCTTCTTTTTCAAAATTCTTTTAGTATATTAGCTCCTGTGCCTTTCTATACAAGTATCAAAAAAGCTTATCTATGTTCACTAAGAATCTTGCTATGATTTTAATAGAAATTGCATTAAACCCATGTCATTTTTAGGAAAATTGACATCTTTACTATATGGAGCCTCCAATCCATGAACATGGTTTATCATTGCATTTCTTTGGGTATCTGGGCTCAGTGTACTCACAGAAAACAGTACGTTATCAAATGTGTAAAATTACACAAGGTATATTTTAGCAAATTGAAATTGATTGTAACATTAGACAGATTTTTATTTCTTTTTTTACTCTGTAAAATTATTATTTTATCTTCTATTGCTCAAAACCTAATGAAATAATAGACAAATGAGTTTACCCAAAATGTCTGTGTGTGAAATTCTATTTGGATTTTAAGCAATTTTGAAAGTATGGTTTATTGTTATCGCCAGATTAGGACAAATTCTAGAAATTAGCTGTGGTGATCTGAAATTTGGAGGGAATTAGAGAGACAACAGGTAAAGAAAAGTGATGTGGTATACAATCAATTCAACAAGAGGAACTTCTACTTCACAAAACTGTAGGATTTTTATTTGCCTTCAGCATTATTGGCTCCTTTTTCTCCCCAGCTAATTTTCTAATCCATGAAGTTAAACACAAAGTATGTGACTTGAGGGTATGGAAAGAGCAGTGTACGAAAAGATAAAGCCAATCCAAATGGATTCATCCCAGGCTGCAAACCACAGTAAATGTAATCTGTTCATCAGTTTTAAAGAATGGGCCAGGATTTTGAAAATGAATTTCATATCCTGTTCCTCATATTACCTATCTTCTAACTATGGAAAGACATACTTTCCAATAGGGCTATGTATGTATTAGACTCATCTGTGGAGCTATTTCTAGACAGATTTGCCAGTGTCCACCATCACCTCCCAGGCCTAACCAGTTACTATTGCCCAGTCAACTCTGGCTCATGGCAATCCCATGTGTATGACAGTAGAACATTGCTCCATAGGGTTTTCAATGGTTGTGATCTTTCCAGGCATCTCTGGGTGGATTTGAACTGCCAACCTTTTCAGTTAGCAACTGAGCACATTAACCTTTGTACTACCCAGAAACAGCCATTCCAGGCCTACTGAATCCAAACTCTTGACCAGATGTTCCACTTTAAAAACACCTCGGTGATTCTAAAGAAGAGCCTGGGTGCAGAGCCACTAGTGTGGGGACTGAGATAGGTAATGCCAGTTATTAAAACCAATATATGCAGAAGGGCTTAAGCACAAGCCATTCTAACACCTACTGATCTCTGCCTTTTATATTAGTTTGAGTTAGATTATCATGGGATTTTATGTTTGTGGCTGAACCATGAGTTTATTTGGCCCCAGGTGGAAACCAGTGGTCTCATGCCCTTGTGATTTAAAAAGCAGTAGGAAAGGTAAACATCGCTAAGGAGGGATAAAGGGGAATTTTGTTTTGGCAGAAAACTGTAAACCTTTCTGCGAGGCTAAGGTCTATACAACGTACAGTCAATTAGTAGGAACAACATCAATAGGGCAGCCTTGTAAAAATGGCCATGAGCCTCCCACACTAAACAACACAACAAATTTCTAAAAATGTATTGACAAATTATGTAGAGTTAAGGTGCACAGTCAAATGCAGTCAATTAATGCTATCACTGTAAATCAAGATTACAGCTTGCCATGTAAATAGCAGTTTAGAATAAACATATATAACAGCACAAGTGACTCAATTTAGCAAATCACACAGGCTGCTGTGCATGGTCAGTGTACCGAACGGTTGAAGGGAAAATGAGCCAATTTAGTGCTGGCAGAAAGATTGCTGGAATGCTAATTCATTATTAAAGAGACATCAAAATAGCTGATGGAACTGAAAGCAAACCACAGACAAAGCCATTAACAACAGGCAGCAAATAAACAAAAAAGGTAAAGTGGAAAACAAGTTTCTGAAGTTTGAAATTAATCGGCAGGGGAAATCACATCTCCTGTTAAAAAGGTAACCTGTTCAGTAGTGGTGCTGAGGCAGAATGCTGCAGGAAGCATAGATTATGCAAAACAGTGATGGGTCAGCTGAGGTGTAACTAAGGTAAGGCAGGCAGGACGTGTGTCCTGGGCACCTCTGAGGAGAGGTGCTAATGAGCAGTTTCCATTGCCAACTGTGAGACATCATTCAGCAATGTAAAACTAATTGCCATAGGGGCTCTTTTCTGTATATAGGCATCCATCGGTCAGATTTCCTCTGTTCAAAGGCTGCCACCAAAACTCACAAGAAGAGTCACTTAACCTCTCATCTGTTCAAACAAGATTAAAAAAAAAAACAGAGAGAGAGAGAAAGATATGAATGGTACTTAACTCATACTTTTCTTGTCAGAGCAATACATATCAGTGCACTTAGCACAGTGCATGGTATAGAGTAAAAACTCAGTAGATGTCAGCTATTAAAAGAAAAAAAATTAGACTACATGCCTTAACTACTATAGTTAGCATTTGTAGTCCATCGTGTTACTCAAGAAGAGTTTTGTTGTCCCATTTTTTGCCTAAGGAGAAATATCCATTTTGAGCTGTCAAAAAGTCACTCTTAAAACCAAAAGTAATGGAGTTCACCTTCTGTATCACCCTAGGAAAGCCAGAACAAAAAACTCATCACACAGACCAGGAAGCAGCATTTGTGGTAGAAAGGCGGGGAGCTACCATGCTTTAAAAACAGAAGTACCATTTGCTAAATAACATAATTAATAAGAATGGACTTTTTATTTATACATAGAAACTGACAACATTGCCTGGAAATCAGAAGAATCTCACTTCTTAGGAGACACTGTGGAATAAGAGAAGGCAAATTGCCAAAAATGGTCTGTAGCACCTAGAAGAAAGAAAATACAGAGCAAACCATTGGAAACACTTCCCTGGTTCTTCTGGCTTTGAGTTTTTCCTTGTTCCTTGATAAGGAAGAAATTCAAATGTAACCAGGGCTTTGCTAAACCCTTCTCTTTTCTGTGATGCCTCTTTGGTGGTGGATCTCTCTTGCTGCCAAGAATAAGTTTTCATCTAGTTTATCCATCTCCATTCCACATCTCCTGCTTCTCCTCTGGAACTCCAAAGGAAAAGGTAAGACATTGAGCCATTGCCCCCAGAAACAATTAGCCCCACCAGTAAGAGCTCAAATATCAGGCTGCCTGAGAAGGACACAGTGTGCACCATGGTGGGGTGGAAGAGCTTGGGATAACTTAGATGAGCACAGGTATTCCACCAAGAAAAATCCCTCTCTGATTTTCTCTCCTATTACCTCCAACCGCTCATGCAACCAAATCTTCAGATTTCTTAGTCGGTCAAATCCAAATCTTCGTTCGGTATCTATACTTTTCAACATGAATATGCATGATTATGCTTTGTTTTGTTTCATTTTTATTGCTTCCTAAAAGTAGTACCACATGCTTCAGCTGGAAGGCCATTAATGATGCTAATGAAGAATATTGACTATACCGTGGACTGTAAGAAGAACAAACAAATCTGTCTTGCAAGAAGTATGCTCCTTAGAAGGAAGGATGGCAAGACTTCATCTTATGTATTTTGGACATGTTATCAAGAGGGAGGAAACCCTGGTGACGTAGTGGTTAAGTGCTACGGCTGCTAACCAAAGGGTCAGCAGTTTGAATCCACCGGGCGCTCCTTGGAAACTCTACGGGGCAGTTCTGCTCTGTCCTATAGGGTCACTATGAGTCAGAATTGACTCGATTGCACTGGGTTTGGTTTGGTTTGGATCAAGAGGGACTAATCCCTGGAGAAGAGCATCGTGATTGGTAAAGTAGAGTGTCAGCAAAAAAGAGGAAGACCTTCAATGAGATGGATTGACACAATGGCTCCAACAACGGGCTCAAACATTGCAAAGATTGTAAGGATGGCACAGGACCAGCCAGTGTTTCTTTCTGTTGTACATGGGATTGCTGAGTCAGAACCAAGTCAACGGTACCTAACAATAACAGCAAAACTTACTTTTCAAGTCATAGAGAAATAAGAACTTGCAGTTAGTAAATCTGGAGCTGGTCTTTTTGGTTTAATTTGTGCTGAGATGTGATGGTGGTGTGGTCTTGGTTTTTTTTGCCTAGCTCCTTTATGGTCATAGAGTTACCTAATATTGATGTTCTGTGAAATTGTTATGTTCTACAGGAGGACACCCACTGCTTAGCTGTTAGGGTAAGGCCAATGCCCTCAGAGTAATCAGAGGCTTTTATTTTTTTTTCTTTAGTCTTCCTTGCAAGAGTTGTCAAATAAAATATAGAATGTCCAGCTAAATTTGAATTTCAGATAATTTCTTAGTATAAGCATGTCCCAAATTTTGGATGAGATAAACTATATTAAAAAATTATTCCTTATTAATGTGAACTTCAAATATAAGTGGACATACTGTATTTTTTTTTTTTTTAATTTTGCAACTCTATTTCCCCACCTCCTTTTCAGTATTATTTCAGGACTAGGATGACTGAGTTAGGCCCCTCCTGGTATGTGCTACTAGAGTATATAGCAGGTTTGGAATTCATGTGTTAACTGGTTCCTTCCTAGCCCTTTCCAAATCCTCTAACAATAACTACATGGTGATTCCAATGGGGACATATTGCTTGTTGACCTTGAGTGACTTTCACATAATTTTGAAATTATTTCACTTAAGACCTACCTCTGGGGACTATTTAATATCATTTCATCCACATTTGGATTCGAAATGACAACACTGAAGTATGGTGGCATGGAGAAATAGTATAAATACATCACCTGCTAGACCTCATTTTAGGCAATAAGGTCTATGGATAAGAAGTTGGGGATAAATACGTATTTAAAAATGCAATAACTTTAAATGCATATGGGTTTTTATTTCATTTGCAAATAAAAAAATTAAGTATTTTTACTACTTTATGGTAGTAAATATCAATTAAATCATTGTATAGGCTTTTGTATGACAGACTTGATTAAAATATGCTCCATTTTAAGAGAAAATTAAATATTCAAATGTATATTGTGATATTTCATGCTTTTTAAAAATGCAGTCATTTAAATGTTCCAGCTTGGGATCTCCTGCCAGAGTCCATATGCCCCTAACACTGAAACAGCAGAGCTCTGACACATGCTCTTTAATTTCCACCAATCATTGAAGAGAGTCCAAAAATTAAATTAGATTAATGATTAATACGTACACTTATCTGAACACAGCAATCAAATAGTTGTATTCTCGATGCTGTTCTGGTTTCCATGACACCTTACATCTCCAGGAATGTAGAATTTTGTCACTCAAGAGGACTCTATTTCTTTGTTTGAGAGCACAGAAGGCCTGGCTACTATTAGAAGCCCAGTTGTTTGAGAACATTCCAAAAGACTCATTATCTATGAAGTTAGAAGAAAAGAGCCTATCTACTTAGTGCCCTTTGGAATGAGACCTGTTGGAATCATCTCCATTTACCACTGAGAGTTCTATTAAAGGGTCTAGGACACTTTAGGTAATACAGGGGTCAGATTAGTACTGACTCATACTCCAGGCGTGACATCAGAATAAAAGCTTCTCAGAAACATTTGGAATCGTGAAAAAACTTCTTGAATAGCATTTCCCTTAAAGTTTCTCAGAAGAAAGTTCTACACTGGGGAAAAACCACAAATAGATTAGACTCTTTGTGTATGTGCTACATAAAACAAAATCTTTATTCATTTTTTATAATCCCTCTGAAATTTAACTAATTTATTTTGAATATTCATTAGTAAAAGCAGTTGTTTTCTATGACTACCATTTAAAAGTTACGTAATTTTTAATCTGAGAGTCAAAAACAGCAAAATTATCATTATAGTGTTTATATACAGCCCTGTAGGTGCGGTGGTTAAGAGCTCACCTGCTAACCAGAAGGTTAACAGTTCAAATCTACCAGTTGCTCCTTGGAAACCCTATGGGGCAGTTCCACTCTGTCCTACGGGGGTCACTATCAGTCAAAATAGACTCGACAGCAACAGGTTTAGTTTTTGTTTTATTATATAACATTATAAAAGACAGTGTTATATAGCTTATTGTGTGCCAGACATCCTTCTACATTTTTTAGGTGCAGTCAATATAAGTAAACAATAAACTGCTATAGGATTTTGATATAAATATTATTAATTGGAATAACTAAATTTTTAGTTGGGCAAATCTGCTGTGAAAAACCTCTTTAAAGTGTTGAAAAGCAAAGCTGTCGCCTTGAAGACTAAGGTGCACCTAACCCAAGCCATGCTATTTTCAATTGCATCATATGCATGTAAAACCTGGACAATGAATAAGGAAGACTGAAGAAAAATTGAACATGCCTTGGACTGCCAAAACAATGAACAGATCTGTCTTGAAGGAAGTACAACCAGAATGCTTCTTAGAAGCAAGGATAGCAAGACTATGTCTCACATACTTTGGATATGTTATCAGGAGAGACCAATCCTCGGAGAAGACATCATGCTTGATAAAATACAGGGTCAGTGAAAAAGAGGAAAACCCTCAGCAGGTGGATTGACACAGTGGCTGCAACAATGGGCTCAAGCATAACAATGATTGTGAGCATATGCAGGACTGGGCAGTGTTTTCTTCTGTAGTGCATGGGGTCAGTATGTGTCGGAACCGACTTGACGGCACCTAATGACAACAAACTTATACAAATGTGTAACAAGCATGCTTACATGATGGTGTTATTAAATCACCCCAGTCAGATATTTATGTGTGTATATTACCATAATATGGTTTTTTTGGTTGTGAAGTTGATTTTGCTGCTATTACTATCTTTCATGTTCAATTCTTAATTAAATATCATTTCCATTATTTAGCATTTCTTAGATTTATCTCTTATCATCCCATTACTAGCTATGAAAGTTCTGATCAGTTTACAGATGAAAGTATCAAATTTTTGTTCAATTGCTGCTTAAACTAGCCTCTATGTTTCCCCACAATTACCTTTTTATTCATTATTATGACTATGTTGATAATTTTGAAGTTTTTGGATCAAGTTGAGTCAAGTTTATTTCCTCGATGTCAAGTATGACAACATACTATGCTGAAATTATCACTTGATAACCCTTTTAAAAATTTCACTTCCCCATGAGCAGTATTTTATATGACTCTTTCATCTATTAGTTTAAAACAAAACAATTTCACTATTTCATGTGGCCAGGGGCATACTTTTTGTTTCCCGTCCATTAATTTTCTATTTAAATACTAGCTAGATGCATTTCTTCTATGTTTTCAGTTCACATATTCTGGATTGAATTACAATCTGATATCTGTTAAAAGAATGTTTATAAAAACTGAGCTATCTAAAGGATAACTTTAGATAACTTGTCCACTGTTCTAGCAGATCCAGCATATTTTGAAAATCGTATTATTCTAAAAACTGCAAAATAATGTAGTTACATGAGAATTTGATTTGATGACCACTTGAGAGGAAGCCATTTTGAGAAATTGTTCTTAAACTAAAGCAGGTCAGTGATCTGTAGCATAGAAAATAGAATTTCACTCTTCAATAGTGAAACATTAGAAAATATATCTACCAAGTATTGAAAAATGGATTCCATTGGTCTAAAAGGAAAACACAATGTAACAAATATTTGTCAACAGTTCTGTTTTCTTTGAATATTATTTGAAAATATTCTTATATATTTGTAAGATAAAAATGTATATCACAATTTTCAACTTGGAAATTATTGACAAAATAGTACTTCAATTCGTTGTGGTAATGTCTCTTAGAGCTAAAAGCATAGATTTGGTATCAGTATACTGTGTATTGGAATCCTGAGATTTCAGTCTTACCAAAGGGTCTGCAGTTTGAATCCACCAGGTGCTCCTTGGAAACTCTGTGGGGCAGTTCTGCTCTGTCCTATAGGGTTGCTATGAGTCAGAATTGACTTGATGGCACTGGGTTTGTTTTTTTTGTTTTTTTTAATGTATAATTTCTGTACGTTAAACAACAAAGAAAGATAAATAACATTAGTTAAACTTCTATTAAGATGAATGAAATCCCAAAATACTTCTTAATTAGGAACTAAAAGAAGTAAAATATTTAAGAAAATGGCTATTGTAGAGAATTATTATTGAATAGTAGTACAACCTGGCTATGATAGGCAGAACATGCTAATGTAGGTCTATAAGCCAATAAACAAAGCAAATCTTCATGAAAAAAACAAAAAAAAAAAAATGATGACCTTACTAGCATTTGGAACCTCAAGACCTATCACTTTTAATAAGACACAAACTTTGCCCAGAAGTGTTGCAACCAATGTTCTCTATAAATTTATCATTATCAACATTAACTTCTGAGTGGAATTAACTGTGATTAACCATAAAATGACAACAGATTTAATAAAAAATGTTAAATTTTGCCACAGGCCAGGAAGCATCATTCTTGAACACATGGAATTTAGAATATAAAGAAAGGTCATTATCATAAATAACTGAAATGGAATTTACCATGTGACTCATTGAATCCAGGATTTAAAAAAAAAAAGAAAACTTTCAAATCCAGTGCCATTCAAAATGGTAATATCTCAACTTTACAGTCTTTTTCTAATAATGCCCTTAAGCATCATGTCAATAGAAAGATGTGGAAAGCTATAATTTTAAAAGTAGGGAAACTAAAACGAAGATACTAGATCACCATGTTAAACTCAAGCTACTTACAAGATTAAAGAACATTCTTATGTCTATATTTCCAAGACAATATCTAACATATCTTTCTTCTAATAATTTATATTTATACAATTCCTTAAAATTTAAATCTTGGATGGATAGAGGAGAAAAAACATGAAATTTACCAATGGAAAACATATAAATTTAACTTATTTCTTCTCATTGAATAATAACTCAATTTTCTGTAACCCTAGTTGGCCAAGGTTCAAAAACGATTTCACTGCAAAGATATTAGCTGTTAGCATTATCAAGACCATATCCAAATTTGTCTCTAAAATCAATGAGGTATCTTGCCAAGTACTGCAGTTTATAAAACTAAAAATTATATTGATCTCTCCTAAAATCAGGAGAGTTAATAGCCTTAATAAAAAAACAAATGGGTGTGTGAGCTCATAAAACTCTGTACAAACAATAATTTAAGTCTTATTAACCTCCATGCTATCACAGCTAAGAACAGTTTTTAAACATCACGTAACGAAATGATTATACCAAGACAAGTTTGTAAGTGGAAGACAAGATGATTAAAACACCAAGAATTTACCAGAACTGCAAGAAGGGAAGTGTTGAGTGGGTCAGTAGACATATTTACTGTTATAAAAATCCACTTAAATGAGCCTAGACAGAGAAAACATCTGTGAATTTGTTAAATTTGAAAACTCTGAGGAGAATAATAAATATAGATCAGGCAGCAAGAAAAAAAAAAAAATCAGTGAAATTTGGCAGTCTAGTGTGCTAAAAGTAGTTTAATGTACAAAAATGGAAACTTATACAGCTGGCTTAAATATAAAGACTCAAAATGTAGAGCCAAAAATTCTAGGGCATTAAGAGTCCTAACATAATATTCAGTAAAAAAATTTAAGTTTCTAATAATATTATGGGATACAATTTAGGGCATATAGTTAAGAAAAGAACATAAAGGGTTTCAGTAAACAGTGAATCTTATAATAAGACAAAATATTGATTGTAAAACTAATATCAGTTAAATATTAACCACATATCATCACTGAATCACTATTTGACCACTAGGTAGTATCTATTTACCTAGTTGTCTTTCAAACAGTGTTTTAGAATTAGTTAAAAATCATATGCTATAAATAACAGAAATAATCATTTTCCTGTTCGTCATAGAAAACAGACCTCATGACCAGTTTTAGGGCAATTATGTTTCTAAGATTTGTTTTTAAACCCACAACATACATTTATTGATGCGTTTAATTCTTTTTAAATAATATATTATTTTATGTATATTGAAAGATTACAAACAGCATTTTAATGGTTGCAGTGTTTTACACTCCATCAGACAGACATCAGTGTGAAAGTGTAAAGTTTTAAAAGCTTATCTCAATACTACTACCATTTTAAATCACTGTCTAACTCTCTCTTTAGCTGCAAACTTTTCAAAAGAGTACTGCTCTCCCTAGATTTGTGATTGTCACAAACTTACTTTCTACCCAGTTGGTAGAATTTGAGATAGACACAATCAGGGATGTTTTATGTTCTACTTGGACATCATTGTGGAGGCCAGATGTTCATTAAGATCCGCTTGGACTCAGGAAGTTGTCTTCCATAATTTCTGTCCCATGGTTAATTTGTTACTAAATCTAGTCATTCACTCACCCACTTACACTCTAATTTAAAAATATTTCTTACCTAATACAGACCATGCTTGTGCTGGGTACTGACAATACAGTGGTTTCTAGAAAACTCAGAGCCCTGAACTCATTATCTGAGAGTGACTGAAAAAGGAATTCTTATTAAATTAAAAACATTATGATCAAATTTAATAAACCACAAAATGACAGACAGGCAATGAATCACAGATGTCTCTAAGAAAGCAATACAATGTACATTCGAGTTTTATAAGTATTCTTCCACTCTTGAGAGTTAATAATTTGCAAACCTAAGAGGTTACATACAGCCCTGTTTCACTCCATTCATTCCATCCTCTTGCTCTTAGCCTTCCATTTTCTGAAGATAGATGATCCTTGTTGATATCATGGTCTGAGTTGATCATTGTATCAGAAGTCCTCCATCTTCCAGATGTGCTGCAGGGGCCTTACCAACTCCCTCAATAAGTGTCCCAGCATGATACTGCCATTATATGTAGGGCTAGTTACCTTTTCTTGCTACAGAGACCTTTTGTCTCTCAGATTCTCTGCATACATTATGTACTGTGGTGTACGCATAGGGATTCTGGGGCTGCTTTTCTCCTGCCCCAGGATGTTGGGCTCTCTCCCTTCCCTGCATTCTCTCTTTGCATCACCACATACAGTTAGCTATACTCTGTTGTTTTTTCAGGTTCTTTCTTTCTCTAGTTCTCAATTTTGTCTTTCTGACTTTTTGCAAAGAAAGAGAAGTTATTCATCTACCTCTCAACAGACCCTGTCATTTTAGATGCAAAGTACCACCTTGTGTGCTGTGCTAAAAGAAAGGGCTTCCAAAAAGCTGAATTTTTTTGTTTTTTCTTTTTTGGGAATGTCATTCTTTCCTTTAAAAATCCCTGTCCCTTACCAGTCAATTGTATCATGAATGTCGCCACAACCTTGTAAATATTTTATCGCACTTAGCACAAGTCCCCTTCTTGGCCTTCGCGTAACAACCCACACTCTATGTGAGGCCCCATTATTGATGGCCGCACTAAAGTCTTTCATTTAGACCCAATTGGAAAGTTCAGTTCTCATCATTTCTTCCAAATTAACATTTCTAAAAAAAAAAAAGTTACCTGTATTGCCCAAACCACCCTGTGGGTTCCTTTTCCTCATGACTTTTTTTTTTCTCTAACATCACCTTCTCAATCAATCAGGCTACATATTTTGAAGCCCTCCTTTCACGGGTGCTCATCTGCCCCTAAAGCCTTATACTTCTTCGAGTTTGTAGTTTTATCTACCCAACAGCATTCCTTCTTCTTTATTCTAAATGCAGCTGCCTCATTACCTTTAGCTGAGAGTACTTTACTATCTCAATGGATCGTTCCGTCTCCATTCACTCTTACTTCCACACAAATCATCCTTCTTTTTGCTTTGTGTACTTCACACTGGTTCTAAAAACCCTTCAATATTTCCCTAACACTAAAAAATATAGTCTCTATTTCAATCTCGCTCTTGTCTGTATCTGCTTGCACATACTACCCTACCCTACATCATGTATCCTCTTCCCTGAATATCATTTATGCTTTTCTATCTCTGTGCCTTCTAAGAAAGTATAACTTCTAACTATTGAATTTTTTCTACTCTTCCCCAGTGCTATGACTCATTTCTATTTCTTTTGTCCAAATCTTAGTTATTATTCAAATCACAATTAAAAGGTCATTCCATCTATGGTCTTACAAACCAAATCCAACCTCTTCCTTTTTAATCTATATCATTGTTTCTATCCCTCTCTCCTTCTTAGTTTGTTTTGTTTTTCCTTGTGTTTTTTTTTTTTTTCCATTTCTTATCTGAAGTGTATTGTGAAAAATATCTTTTTTTTTTTTTTTTTTTGTGGAATTCAAGCACACTTTGAGAGAGGTAGCTGTATTTTCTGTTTCATGGAGCACAGGATTTGGAGTCAGACAGACCAAGCTTGTCCAAGGGTGGTGAGGGATTTGAGGAGAGTTGTAGACTAAAATTTTGCAAGTATAAGCAGTACCAACTTCAAGTTAAGGAAAGTAGTTTAATTATCAGAAAAAAAGAATATTCGAATACAATCTGTTTCAGTGAAGTTAGCATCTTACAAAGTCTACGTGTCTTCCATTAATACAAAACCAGAAATGGAAATAGTAAGATGCCATCTTACAAAACCAAGTCTATATGCTTTTTTTACAAACTGCAATCCAACCTGTTGCCTCAGCAGAGATCCCCCTAGATTCTGCAATCATTGCATCCTTGTAATTTAAGGAACAGCAATACCATGTTACTTGAAGTCTCCCATAAACTCTACCCATTCATGGTGTCTCATGAACAATTGTTTCTCTGAGATGCCATTCTTCTTCATCTCCTTTACCACTCTCCTCCCAGAACTCCAACACTCTTCCCTTAGCCCCTATCTTCTCTTTCAGCACAAGTAGACTCCATACAAAACACCTATTCCTTCCTCCAAATCTACTTATCACAATTTTCTCTTATGATAAGTTTTCTAATCAACCCTTATGGCCAATGTTAATACCTTTTACTCTGCACTTCCATCTTATTTATATATCTCTCATTTTCTAATTAAATTTTAATTATTTGGGCAATGTCTGTTTACTTCTTATCAATGTCTATTCATTTATGAATTCATGGAATATTTATACCCATATTCCAGACTTCTAACAGAGTGTCTGACACATAGCAGGTGATCAATAAATATTTGTTAAACTGAACTGAAAGGTTAACATGTTATAATTTGAAGTAAAATTGTATGTTGTGTTTTTCTCAAAATCCTTCCCAACCTACATGCTTGCTAATGAAACTTTTTTCATCCAGAACTTTGTTATAAATTCAGTTAACTTGGCTTTTATATGAATAATCTTTTTTTTTTTTGCTTCCTGATACTCTACCACACTCCTTATTATAGTCATTTTGTATATCCTCTACTATGTCATGTTCCAATTCACCCTCCCTTTCAGCAGGTAATTTACTATCAGCATTATTTACCTCATCTTTCCTATCCCAATTTCAAAGATAACTCTGCCTCTGCAAACAGCCATGATTCTTTGTACTTGTCACAGAGAATAAACTTTGCCTTCTCACGAAGGCTTAAAATTTCACCTATGCTCTTAACACCTTTCACAGCTTCTGAAAATTTTCTCCAACTATTTCATGTTGTCACAGCCGTGCTTCTCAAATTGTGCTCCCAGTGCCACCCTTACATGGACCCTCCCAAGATAAGTTGAATTAGAATCTCTGCGAAAAAGCCCTGTAATACGTATTTTTTTTAACAAGTGAATCCTCTGCACAACAAATTTTTGAGGATCCCTATTCTAAAGCATCCTCAGTCAATTAGCTGTGTTCTGATTCTTTTGGTTGTGCCTCTGTGTACAGATCTTTTGCTCTCACTCCTGCTCTCAATCATATATTCTCTCTCTTAGACACACACACATACACTTACATTCGTAAACCTACACAGGAAGTAACCAAACCACACCTCTTCTTGCAAATGTTCTATTTAATTTCTGCTTTTCACTGGAAAATTAAGCAAGCAAATACCATGTGCACATTGAGCTTCGGTTCTAATCAGTTTTTCATTCTTTCAGCCCTACCATCTGTCTTCTATACTTACTATATTTGTGAAATTATACTGATGAAATTATACTCGTGAAATTCTTGCACACATACTGACAGATGTCATTCCTCTGGAGTCCTTCGTTCCTTTTTAAACAGTTTTCTTTTCTGTCTCCAAATATTCTCTTTATTTGGAATTGAGATCTGTTCATATTTCTGATTTTCCCTGAATCTCTATTAGCCATCTATATTATGTCTTATTTCTTCCTACTGCCAAAAAGATTTAAATTTTAGTTCTCTTTATTCTGACCTTTAATTGGAAGAGATCTTACTTGCTTCCTTATAGTTAATCATAGCATCTATGGAAATAACTATAAAAAGTCATCATCTCTATGTCTATCCTCTTTCTTTTAGCAACCCTAATTGATCCTGCCTCAAATGCAACATATAAGAAATCAAACTTATCAGTCAATTCAATAAATGAAGAAATTCTAATAAGAATCTACTGTATAAAGACATTGTACTAATGTAACATGTGGCACACACATGATAGCAATAAGCCTTTTTATTACAACTTCTTATAAGGTATCTGTTTACCTGGCTTGTCATTCTCTGTGCAATAGATTCTCAATTACCAAGATCACCTTGGAGTTACTGAATTCAAAGAGATCTCAGTTATAATTTCCCGAGTTTTCCTTAAGGCAAAATTCTAGGTGATTAAAAATGTTTTGAGGTTATTATTATTTGATATTGTGAGGATGATTGAGAAATATACACTATGATATGAAAAGCTTATTTATTTGATTTTATAATCAATTTAAATATATATATATATATATATTGCTGTTGAGTCAATTCTGGCTCATAGCTACCCTATAGGCCCTAAAGGACAGAGTAAAACTGCCCTATGGGGTTTCCAAGAAGCAGCTGGTGGATTAAAACTGCCAAACTTCTGGTTAGCAGCCAAACTTTTAACCACTGCACCACCAGGGCACTCATACAACCAAAGCCCAATCCACTGTCGCTACTCAAAGAGACCCTATAAGACAGAGTGAAACTGTCCCATAGAGTTTCCAAAGAGTACCTGGTGGACTCCACCTGCCAACCTTTTGGTTAGCAGCCACAGCACTTAAACACTACACTACCAGGGAGGGTATTCACATATATATGTGTGTGTGTGTGTGTGTGTGTGTGTTTGTGTGTACTGTATTGCGGGGATCTATTGTCAGCATACAGTTTCTCTTTGCAATGAATCTGGTTAAAATTCTGAGAAAGTTTATCTAGGGAATTATCTTGGTTTTGCTCCCCTTGAGATTCTTCTGCCTAATTCTTAGCATTTTGGTCTCTTGCCAGTCAGAACAAGGGTTGTTCTTTCTAGAATGAGAGCTCTTAGTTAGATGTTTGCTTCTGGTTTTTCTGCATTGTAAAGCTGTTCTGGCTTTCCTCCATATCCCTGGAAATGGCTGCTGTTTTCTTTACGTATTACTCCGTCCCCAGATACACCATCTACTACAAGATGCTGATGTGTGACTGTCTACCCTGAGCTCTTTGTGCTTTCTAAAAGGTGCACCAGGGTACTCTGCTTCTGTATTTTCTGCTTAACCATTATTATGGGAAGAGTAAAATTCAGAGGTGCTAAGTTTTTCTTTTAACTATGACACATGGTAGAACAGCATACTAGTACACAAGGTAAACTATCATAAATTATTCAAGTAAGATTTTTTTTTTAAAAAAAGGAACGTTGACAAATAGAAGTTAACTCCAACTAAAGCTAGAGCAGTTCATGAAAGAAATGACATTTATCTTATATTAGTTTCTTATTGCTGTGAAACATATTACCAAAAACTTAGCTTAAAACACCACATATTCATTAGCTTAAAATTTCTGTGAGTCAGGGATCTGGCGATTGTTTAGATGGGATCTCTGTACAGCTACAACTAAGAAGTCATCATGATTGGGTTCTCAAACTCAATTGGACAAGGATCCATGCTCAAGTTCACTAAGGTTGGCAAAAGAATTCATTTCCTTAGAGTTATAGGACTGAGGGACCCAGATTCTTGCTAATAGTTAATGGAAGGCTGCCCTCCACTTCCAGAGAACTCCCTCAGCTCCCAGAAGCCATTCAGGAGCCCACCCACAATTCCCTGACATATGACCCTCTCCAATAGGCAGTTCCCAAAATGGCAGCTTGCATTTTTAAGGGCTGTAGAAGAGTGAAGCCTGGTGGAGTAGTTTTAAGTGCTATGGCTGCTAACCAAAGGGTCGGCAGTTCAAATCTGCCAGCCAGTCCTTGGAAACTCTGTTGGGCAGTTCTACTCTGTCCTATAAGGTTGCTATGAGTCGGAATTGACCCGATGGCACTGGGTTTGGTTTCTTTGATTTTTGGTGGAAGAGTGAAGGTGAGTCTACTAGCAAGATGGAGTTTTATATAATGTGATGCAATCACAGGGGTGACATCTCATACCCTTTGCCAGATTCCATTGGTTAGAAGCAAGCTATACTCAGTGCAGAGGATTATACAAAGGTGTGAACAGTAAGAAAAAAGGATCATGGAAGCCACCTTACTACCCATCACAGTGTTCGACTTAAAAAGATGTGATTGGTTAGACATGGAGTTAAGAGTAGAAGCTAGAGCAACAGCACTACCTGTGGGAGTTAGCTTCATCAGAATGGTTGTTAAAGTAATATCAGTGGTTCAGGTCAATAAAGAGCACAGAAAAAGACTGAAGATAAAATCTCACAATAGATTGTATTTGCTAATACATGTGATAAGACTTACTGAAGAGGATAAGGTAGAATTTGTGAAGACCCTGAGACACCTTGGAAAGAGCATTCAGAGAGATTAGAAGGAGCCCTGGCAGAGAGCAGAGGCTTTGGAGGCAGATAGGTATGGATTCAATAAAAACTCCTCTTTTTTGGCATAGTAAAAATGTCATTTTAAGCAAGTTATCTACCAGTTTTGAGCTATCATTATTTCATACAAGACTGAGAGCAACAATATTTACCTGGAATAAACACGGCGAAGGTTAAATGAAATAATACATATATAAAGTGCTTCACACAGTGATTATTCAAAAAACAAAAAAAAAGATAACTGTTGGAAAATTAACCAAAACGTAGTATCATGAAGACTGTCACCCTTATAAATATAAACTTGAAATTTAGTACCATGTAAATGGGACTTAAGTACTATAACTCTACTTCAAGAAACTTAACAAACCTGAAACTGAAAAACCCCAAACAGAAGCAGATAACTTCAGGCTTCCTAACTTCCTAGTCCCCAACCTCCTTCCACTTAAAAAAAAATAGTGAATCATAAACCGTTCCCATGTTTCCAGCTAACTTCATATCTGAACTAAGCAGGTAGCAGATGTTTAAAACATTCTTGTTTTGCTAATACAAATGACAAGGAAAAAAAAATCCTACTTGGCTAAATTCAAGTACAGCAGTCTAGTTGGTGGATATTTCAAGCCAAGCAACCTTGCAGCAGCGCCGTTGCAGATCGTCATCTGACATCACTCCAGTACCTCCGAGTTATCAAATAGAAGTCGTCCTGCAGTTAAGATCTACCAGACTATGAGCATGAGAAGGTCTCTGGGAGGCTTAAGGACATTAAAAGAACTAAGTTGCAGTATTATTTGTTAGAATTTTTTTTTTTTTAATTGGAACATGTGGAAACTTTACAATTTATACGCAATTTTTACAGATTATTTCTTAAACATGCTATTTTAGTGGATTTGTATGGCACGAAGTTTAGGAAATACAGAATAAATTTACTTTTTTTTTTAAACTTGCTCAAAATCCAGAAATCCAGAGAAAACCCCTTTAAATAATTTGGTCTATAGACCTCAGATCTTATAGGTACATACAATCATAAACTCCTTACTGTAGAGTGGATTGCAACTCATAGTGACCCATTAGGCCAGAGTAGAACTGCCCCATAAGGGATATTAACAAAGAGTGGCTGGTGGATTCCAACTATCTTTTGTTTAGTAGCTGTAGCTCTTAACCACTGCAGCACCAGGGCTCGACATGCAATCATACTCATATATAAATACACAGGTATTTTTAAAATATAAATTGTAAACTTGGATCATATTTTGCATAATACTTAATAAACTGTTTTTTTTATTTGCTACATTTCATAGATATGGAGTATGCCATTAACTATTCTTGAAAACTCCAGTTTAATTGTTACCTAATAATTGTTTCATTAATTTAACCAATTTTATCAGCAATTTAGGCATAATTTTGGTTTTGTTTTTATATTAAAGAAACACTGTGAAGAACATATATATGTATGTTCTTCACAGAGTTTCTTTACCAGGGTTCCTTTCTACTGGGTTTGTGTGAAGAACATATATATGTATATGTATACACACACACGGAACCCCGGTGGCACAGTGGTTAAGAGCTTGGTTGCTAACCAAAAGGTTGGCGGTTGAAATCTACCACCCTCTCCTTGGAAACCCTGTAGGGCAGTTCTATTCTGCCAGATAGGGTCACTGAGTTGGAATCGACTCAATGGCAACATGTTTTTTTGTTTGTTTTTCTTTTTGGTTATATATGCACATGTTCATACATGCCCCTATTTCTGGTTATTACTGATATTTCATTATTGCAAATATTTAGAATAAACATGCCAGGTCAAAAGAGATATATCATGTTTGATGACTTTAGTCCAAATATATTTCCACTAACATACTAATTCTTGATTTATTTCAGGAAATGTGCTTTAAAGGTAAAAATGTGGAAATCTGTATTTGTTTAAAATCATATTTTATCATTTTTTGCTTATTGCAGATAAAAAAATTTTCTTAAGTCTCTGTGAATGCTTTTTTGTGCTTTATTTTCAAGTCTTTTTTTTTAAAAAAGAAAAAAATCCAGACTATGATTCCAGGCTCCTTGACGGAGAGCTCCATCCTGTGGCCACTCCTTAAGCAACTCAGCCCTCCGAAACCAGACACCGCATAGCTCTCACATCTAATTAGTTTTGAAAGCCTATTGATTATTCCCTGCAAAGCTCCTCTCACATCTGCTGCCTCATTTCCAGACCCAGTAGCTTCACACTAATTCCCATCCTTATCATTCCACCTCTGAACCACTGTAATAATTTCCTAACTCTTTGCCCCTTGAGCACGGTGCTATAAAATAAATCACAGAGATGAACACTTAGCATCTCTCATTGTACTGCCCTCCGTGACCCTTCCTCGCTAGTTGTTCAAGTATACTCAATGACCCCGAACTCACCTTGAGCATCCTGATGTGCAAAACTTGTCCTGAGCTCCTCCTTCAGCCTAGAATGCACCTTACCCTGGGGTCCCTCTTCGTCTCCTTTCCTTCCCCACTCCCTCATTTTAGAAACCTACCTGCAGATTGAGCCTGAGATTAAAGTTTCTTCTGCCTTTCCTCAAGCTGAAAGGGGTTTCTTCCCTCTGAATTCCTATTTACCTTATTTTCGGGAGCTTTACAATTTCCTTGGGCTTCCTGTCTCCCTGTTTCCTCATTTGCAAAATGGTTATGACAGCAATGTATCTCATAGAGCTAATGTGATTAGGTGATGCAGTCCACGCAGAGGATTTAGAAGCATGTCTAGACATTGTAAGTACTCAGTAAATTTATAGTTGTTACTATTATGAAGTAGTTAGTGATGATGATGTATTGTCTTGTATTGTTAATTTATTTTGCCATTTATTTGCATCAATTCTTCTTGAGTAGAAGATAATTTTCTGAAGAGCAGGGACTGTGTCATTCTTTTGCTTCTAATAGCATGACCTGCATAGAAAAAAAAAAATTACTACTTCTTGATTGACACATTCCTTCAAGAACAAATGGACTGACTGTTGTTACTGGTGCCAGGCTTCCCTTCATAGGGTCTGCAGCACTTTAGAAATCCTTGGACAACTCAGAGGAACAGAAATACCTGTCTGTCTGAATGAGTTTGAGTAGATTTTTATTGCAAGAACACTTGAAATAATTTTGATTAAAACATCCACAATACAGAAAATTCCCTTCTTGAAAACGAGTTTTCACACTTATCCTCTAGGTTCAAGGTCTCCCAACACAGCACTTTGCCTTGACAGAGGTAGAGAGAAGACCATCAAAATGGACAGAGGGAATCTGTGCAGTGTTGTGTCCTAGGCTTTATCTCTGAGGCTGTTACCCTGGGAAGTCTTCTCATCTTCTTGAGGCTGGGATCAAATCTTAAGTCTGTCTGTGGAG
Source organism: Elephas maximus indicus (assembly GCF_024166365.1). Classification (NCBI taxonomy): domain Eukaryota; kingdom Metazoa; phylum Chordata; class Mammalia; order Proboscidea; family Elephantidae; genus Elephas; species Elephas maximus. The sequence continues at coordinate 159,690,784 of NC_064819.1, forward strand.
CTGAAAAAGCTTTGATTACTAGATCTCATATCTGCAATGGCATCCTTGAGCTCCTTCTAACCTCATGGCGAACAAATTAACCAGGTTAAACTTACCTGCTAACATTCTTTGTCACTGCTCCCTGACTAAGCCAAACTGGCCTCCTTTCTGTTCTTCCAACACTCCAAGTCCTGTTGGCCTACAAGCTATGCAGAAGTTCCTCTGCTTGGAACACGTCTCTCACATATCTTTGCATGATGGTTACCTACCATTCCACAGATCTTAGCTTAAATGGTATGCCTTTAGCAGGGCCGGGACCTTTTCTGACACCCACGATGAAGTACTCTTCACTTTCCTTCTATCACATATTTTATTTTCTACATATTTTCTAGCTGACTTGTTTTTTATCTCAAAGGAGCAGGGAACTTTTCTCTCATGTAATAGCACCTAGAAAAATGCCTGACACATGGTAGTCACTCAATATATTTTTCTTCAAAAATTTACCAGAAAAAGAATATGATTATTTTGAAAGATACACATGATTAAAATAAAAAAAAAATGAGAATATTGAAATAATGTTAAAGATATGTCCTGTTTTTTAAATACCTAAGATATCGACCAGGATAAATTCTTATTATGTAGACAGTACAATGCTCAAGAAATGTCTCAAATTTTTATGACTATCTTTTTCAAAAGAACAGTGAGAATATTGAAATAATGTTAAAATATTCTGTTTTTAAATAGTTAAACTGCTGACTGTGGCAAATTCTTAAAGGAGATGCTATACAATACTCAAAATATGTTTCTTAAATTTTTATTGATATTCTTTCCAGTTCTTTCCTACTGTTTCATAGAAATGCAGGCCAAAATTTGTAAAGTATTTTGCATCTTCGGTGTATTCTGTCTTTGTTTTATATATGCACCTGTTTTCAGCTCTTATGTATGTAATTCTCAAAAAACTAGATGAGAACTGAAATCTATAAAAACATGGTTCTTTCAGAATTACATGTATTCAAATGCAATAGGTATAATCTGTTCCAAAGAAAAGATATAAAAAGATAAGAATAAAATACTGTTATAAAAAATGTTTTGATAATGTTTAATATCTGTTCATGATCTTTTTTTCTTAATACAAAAAAAGACAAAATTATCATTTTATTTTTATTTTGCCATTTGCCTCTGTGAATGTCTTTATATTATTGTATTAAAATTTTATCATTTTGTTTGTAGATTGGGATTTTTGCTACATGAAGTCTAATGACACACAAAGAGTATCTAAAATATGCACTTTCACAAATAACAAAATGTCTTTGAAAGCAATAACAATAAATGTCAGTTAAATGTGTATTTACTCTTAACTAAATCTAATAAATTCTCATTATACTATTTTACTTTAAGTAGTCTAATGTGGAAAAATAATGTACTTTAGGAAAATATAATTCACAAAAAAAGCATAGATTACAACTCTATTCCTGAGTTACTTCAAATAATTTCTAATGCATACTGTTATATTACTCACAAATAAAAGATTATTTGTAGCAGGTTTTGATCAAAAGATTGTGAAAATGTTCTAGTTATTTTTGTCATTTTCTAGGGCAGTTAATAGTCTGAGAAAAAAAGTTAGACATTTGCTGGAATTGAAAAAGCTAAGAAGGAATCCTAAAGCTCAGTGCCTCTACAGTTAGCCTCACACATGGCAATGAAATTAAAATCTCTATTTCTGAGGAAAAAAAAAAAAAAGTTACATAGTTCCACTCAAAGAATGTGTAGGGATTGGATGTTTATTCTTAAGCTTATGCATCCTCTTAATTAAGATAAAACTTTCTGAATCTAACCAAATTTCCTTGGAAATATGGTAATTTAAAATGACAATAAAATAACTGATCAAAAATATGAGCAGATAAGTGCCTCTCATAACAATGAGAATGTTACAGTCAAGTGTGACTTATGAGAGCTAACTGCAAAAGTGCAGTGAGGGAACAGAATTGTATTTTCATGCTCAGTTTCCAGGTGACCACTGAGCAATTCACTTAACTTTCTGGATTTTATTTTCCACTTATATTAAATAGTTGTGAAAATCAAGTATGTTAAATACATAAATGGCTTGAAACAGTGCATAACACAAAGTATGTATCCAATAATTATTATCTAGTATTGTTACAGGACTGTCTGTGTGGTGCAAACAGTTAACAAAAACAGCTGCTAAAGGATAGGTTGGAGGTTTGAGTCCACCCAGAGGAATCTTGGGATAAAGGCCTGGCAACCTACTTCGGAAAAATCAGCCACTGAAAACTGTATGGAGCACAGTTCTACTCTGACACATGTGGGTAGCCATGAGTCAAAACAGAGTCAACTCTATGGCAAAAACAGCAATAATAATAATGTTATTATTATTATTATATTTTAATAGTAATTATTATTATTATAACAAAGACATCTCAGTTTGGATTCTGGCTCCACTTCTTACTATTCTATAACTATGAAAAGTTTACTCAGTTATTTCTGAAACTCAGTTTTCCTTCTGGAAATGAATGCATAGGATTTGTAAATATGTGTGTATGTTTATCTGTGTGTGTATGTGATGATCAAATGAGTTAAAAGTAATTTGGTCTCCTAGAATGAGAAATAGTTGCTCAAGAAGCCACCATATCCATGTCCATAGGTTCCACAACTGAAGGTTCAACCAAACTTGGATCCAAAATATTTGGGGAAAAAAAAAAGAAATTTCCAAAAAGCAAAACTTGAATTGCCTCATGCCTAACAATACACTGAATCCACGTGAATGATGTGATGTGTAGACAGACCCTGTCGTATCCTCCCACCATTTCACAGGTCCTCAGTCTGTCTCTAGCCCTCGTGGTTTGAGCATTGTTCATCTCATGTCTCTTTCATTCGCTACTTGTATCGTATATACCTTTTGTTTCTGTGAAAAAATAGCTCCTAAAAAACAATTAAGTGAGCCAAGCAATCCCTCAAAGGCCAAGTGTGATGGGTTTCAGGAGAGTAAGAGGAAGGTGCTTCAGGGAATGGCTGGCTACGTAAAGATATACAGTGCTACAGCCTCAAGAATTTCCAGATCACAGGAGAATCAGCATCAGCTGATGCTGAGGCAGTGTCTGCATTCCCAGAAGATCTCAAGAAACTCAAAGAAGAGACAGGTTACATTCCAGAGCAAGTCTTCAACTGTGATGAAACTGTTTATTTATATTTGCATATTAGGTATTACAAGTAATCTAGAGATGATTTAAAGTATATGGGAGGATGTGCATATATTATGTGGAAATACTATGTAATTTTATGTAAGGGACTTGAGCATTCTCAGATTTTGGTATCCTGAGGGGTCCTGGAACCAATTCCCCATGAATACCAAGAGACAACTGTATTATAATGAAATGTGCAAAGACTTGGAGTTAGAAAACCCAAAGGGAAAAACACACTCAGCATTTTTCAAGCAGAAGGAACCGAAGAAAAAAATTAAAATATGTAAGAAGCATCAAAAGAAGATGGAAGGAATACACAGAGTCACTGTACCAAAAAGACTTGGTTGATATTCAACTGTTTCAGATTTTAGGAGGTAACATGACCAAGAACCGATGGTAATGAAAGAAGAAATCCAAGCTGAACTGAAGGCATTGGCGCAAAACGAGCCTCCAGAAATTGATGGAATACCAATTAACATGTTTCTTAAATGGATGCAACACTCACTTGTCTATGACAGGAAATTTGGAAGACAGCTACCTGGCCAACTGACTAGAAGAGATCCATATATATGTGTCTATTCCAAAGAAAGGTGATCCAAAAGTGCCTTAGTTATCTAGTGCTGCTATAACAGAAATGCCACAGTTGGATGGCTTTAACAAACAGAAACTTATTCTCTCATAGTTTGGGAGGTTAGAAGTCCTAATTTAGGGCACCAGCTCTAGGGGATGGTTTTCACTCTCTATCAGCTCTGGGGGAATGTCCTTGTCATCTACCTTCCACTGTTCTAGGAGCTTCTCAGTGCAGGGATCTAGGGTCCAAAAGATGCTCTCCATTCCCAGATCTTCTTTCTTGGTAGCAGGAGGCTTTTCTCCTCTCTGCTCACTTTTCTTTTTTATAGCTCAAAAGAGATTGACTCAGATATAACCTAATCCTGTATATTGTGTCCTGCCTCATTAACATCATCGAGGTTAGGTTTTAAAACACATAAAAAATTACATCAGATCACAAAATGGAGGACAACCACACAATACTGGGAATCATGGCCTAGCCAAGTTGACACACATTTTGGAGGGACACGATTAAATCCATAGTAAATGAAATACAAAAATTACCAAACAATATCATATGAAATTAAAACATCACTGAAGGTAATTCAAAAGCATTTGCAACAATACATCAACAGGGAACTGCCAGAAATTCAAGCTAGGTTCAGAAGAGGATGTGACACAGATATCATTGCTGATGTCAGATGGACCTTGGCTGAAATCAGAGACTACCAAAAAGATGTTGACCTATGTTTTATTGACTATGCCAAGGCATTAGATTGTATGGATCATAACAAATTATGTATAACATTTTGAAGAATGGGAATTCCAGAACATTTAATTGTGCTCATGCGGAACCTGTACATAGACCAAGAGGCAGTTGTTAGAACAGAACAAGGGGATACTGCATGGTTTAAAGTCAGGAAAGGTGTGTGTCAGGAATCTGTCCTTTCACCATACCTATTTGATCTGCATGCTGAGTAAATGATCTGAGAAAGTGGACTATATTAAGAAGAACATGGCATCAGGATTGGAGGAAGACTCATTAACAATCTGTGATACGCAAATGACACTGCCTTGCTTGCTGAAAGTAAAAAGGACTTCAGACACTTACTGATAAGGATCAAAGACTGCAGCCTTCAGCATGGATTACACCTCAACATAAAGAATACAAAACTCTTCACAACTGGACCAATAAGCAACATCATGATAAAGAGAGAAAATATTGAAGCTGTCAAGGATTTCATTTTACTTGGATCTAAAATGAGCGCCCATGAAAGCAGAAGTCAAGAAATCAAAGTATGCATTGCATTGGACAAATCTGCTGCAAAAACCCCTTTAAAGTGTTAAAAAGCAAAAATGTCACTTTGAGGACTGTAATGGTTAAGATTGTATGTCAACTTGGCTGGGCCATAATTCTCAGTGTTTATATGTGATCGCTCCCATGAAGAAATCTGCTGTGAGTAGCCAAACAGTGGAAAGGGAGTTTCCTAGGGGATGTGGCCTGCATCTGAATATAAGCAGACATTCTGGCTTTTTGCTTGCTCTGGATCTTGTGGCTGCTCCCTGTTTGTCTGACTTCTGGCTCGTGGGACTTAAGCTATCAGCTTATCTGCTGATCTTGGGATTCATGGATCTCCCAGCCTGAGAGCAAGGGCCTTGCTTTCTCACCTGCTGATCCTGGATTCGGCAGCCCCTGTAGCTATGTGAATCTGGAGAAGTCTTGTGCTCTTGCCTACCAATCTTGGGATTCGTCAATCTTCACAGCCTGTGAGCAAGACCCCTGTTCTCCGTGACCTGCCGATTTTGGGTTGGACAGCCCCTGCGGCTACATGAATGGAGAGAAGCCTTTATCCTGATCAGCAGACTTGGGATGTTCCAGCCTCTACAATCGCATGAGTAGTTCCCTTGATATAAATTTCTCTTTCTATGTATTTATATGCTTTTCTAGAGAACCCACCCTAAGACAAGGACTAATATTGTCTGACATAAGCCATGGTATTTTCAATCACCTCATATGTCTATGAAAGCTGAACCATAAATAAAGAAGATGGAAGAATTGATGCATTTGAATTATGGTGTTGGTGAAGATTATTGAATATACTGTGGACTGCCAGAAGAAAGAACACATCTGTCTTGGAAGAAGTACAGCAAGAATGCTCCTGAGAATCTCAGTGAGGATGGCAAGACTTTGTCTCACTTACTTAGGATAGGTTATTAGAAAAGACCAGTTCCTGGAGAAGGATATCATGCATGGTAAACTAGAGGGTCAGCAAAAAAGGAGAAGACCCTTAATGAGATGGATTGACACAGCGGCTACAATAATTGGCTTAAACATAGCAATGATTGTGAGGATGGCGCAGGACTGGGAAGCATTTCTTTCTGTTGTACGTGGGTCACTACGAGTTGGAACTGACTCGATGTCACCTAACAACATTATGAGAAATAGTATTGAACAAATAGAAAATTAAATAAATATTCAGTAAGTGGTTATGAGTCTATACAACATTGCTTTGAGAAAAGTTTTTGATTACGAAACCTCTGATTCGTTCCAATGATCATGATTCCGTAACATCTCTCCAAATGCTTTTATAGTTTTTTCAATATTGATTGTGAAACTGAAAAGTAAAATATGTTCTTCATTCCAACATGTCATTTAAGATGATAAATTTTGTTAGAAAAAAAAAGAACCATAATTTCCATATTGTAGTAAAATGCAAAAAATATATTTTTCTTCACATCCCAACCAGGAAGTGAAATACCCCTCCAGTGAAAGAGGTATTAACCACTCATTAAAAATAACAAGATTTTGACAATTAAAGAGGTCAACTATTAATTAAGAGTGAGACAGAAAGACAGACATTTGTAAACAGATGGTCAGTTATAGAGAAGCTGCTGTGACTATCACAAAGCAGTTTTTTAAAATTTATATGCCATTTACAATCTTGTGATGAAAGAAAGGCTATATAGTTGATTCTTTGAAAGTCACATTGAATACACAAAAATCCTAGAGATACAGGTCTCAGGAAAAAGGCACTTTTATGTTAAACATCTACCTTCTGCTGCCTTAAAGTCAGCAAGGTTCTTGGGACAACAAGAAGGGACATTCTTGTGGGATTAATGAGGTTGGCTTGCAGGGGTGTATTTAACCATAAGACACCTAGAAGCCTTGGAATATAGTTCAGGCTTCTGAGGAGTCGTTTAATTTTAACACAGTAAACATGGAATAATGGCTGTGTGACAATCACCTTTGGCCCAGTGTGAATATCACCAAGAAGGTGAAAGGATGTACAGGAATAACATATTATTTTCAGAATACTTTAATATTTTTTCCCGTTTTTCTCTTGGACAATACGAGTTCTCCTGGACTCTTTCCATTCTTATAAAAAAATAGAAGGAAGAAAAATGCTACTAGGTAAAGGAGGAATTTTGAGAGAAAGTGGAATTAGAAATTCCATCCCCTCTGATATTTATGGAGTGTGGAAACCAGAGAAAGGGGAAGAGCTCAGACACACCCAACAGGGAGGGGCTGACAGGAACATCCAGGTTGGCATTTGGAATATTTGAGAGCTGGTAGTGCTACGAAGGTTATCCGAGTAATACATTCTCGTCTACAGTCTGGGAAGTTATAATCCCCATGGAAAAGCTTTACATATAGCAATATTCAGCAGGGTCTTGAAGCCAGGTGGCTGGTTTAAAACACTGCGGTAGTCCTCCCCATTCCCTATCATTGCTTCCGAACATGCAAGGGAACCAGGAGTTACTACCCTCAGCACTAAGAAGCTTGGGGTGGGAGGCAGGACCCGTGGGCTGAAAAGGTGTGAAAAGAAGATGAGAAGGGTGTAGTGTGAAGGACTTTAATATCAAAATCAATTATTCATACTGGACCACTCTAGTGAAGACAGACTGAGTAGTGGACAGCCAGCAAGGTCTCACCTTACCTGGTGAGTCCCTGGTCCAGGCAGCACATTTACCAGCCATTTGGCAGAAGAAACAAAATTCAAAGGACGCAATGCAGAACTGAGCTTCCACTCTCTGCTCATCACCAGGAGGTCATGTAAACTCCATTTGACACGTACACCCAGGCAACAGGTTAGTGAGAAGCATAAGAGAGAAGACAGGAAAGGAATCAAAAGATAAGTCCAAGTAACCCAAAACATATTTCAACTGAAATGGCCAACAATATCATAACTCAGCAACTTTATTTTCCCCCTAGGTGAAGTAGGGAGCGAGAATGGAGGTAGGAAGAAATTAGCTGAGTTACAGTCAATAAAGAAACAGTGTTTTCTTCATGAATTTTACTACTGGGTGAGTGAAATTTGACTCCTTTATTCAAGTTAGAGAAAGAGCTACAAAGGCAGCCAAACTTGTAAAAGTCTCTCCACTATTAGGAACCAAAACCAGGTATATTGGAAGAAACAAGCTGCCCTGGAAATCAATTGAAAACAGCTCAGCATTTAAAGTGAAATATGAGCATTTGTGAACGTAAATAGTAACTTTCTGAAAATAGTTATAAGGCTTATAAAATAAAGGAAGAAAACGATCCTTGCTCAGACATAATTAAACAATAATGCCATCAGATAAACAGAAAAGGATCAGTATGTGGAAGAATTTAGACCAGAAAATAACTCAGATTATCCCCCTTAGTCCCTGGCTAAGCAATTTCTTCCAATTTAAAAACTGTGGTATACAGGAACTATAAGATTTTTTTTTTTTTTTTTTTGTATCAACTTAAATGCAAAGCCCAAATTCATTGAGCATGTTGGGAATTCACTTTGCATCATTCTGGAGGCTTTTTGCCCAAGAGTTGTGCAAACGGCCAGGAATCTGACTTATTAATGGAGAGGCCTTTCCAGCAATGAGTCCTCAATGTACTACCCCCAAGACACCAGTGTGAAAGTTCCCTTGGCCCCCTTGATCCCAAATTATGTTGCTTCTGTGCCATTCTTAGGACATGAATATTTGGTGTGGCTAGAACCCCCAACACCTAATGCCCAGTGTGTACCGTATTGCCATTTACCTTAATGCTGGCCATCTCCCCTGGGGTATTACCATGGAGCAGATCATGTGTTCCTGCTGGCTTGTGACCCACAAACTTCTGTCTCTTTCCTAACCAAACCCAGAAACCCATTCCTGTTGAGTCGATTCCAACTCAGAGCAATCCTATAGAAGAGAGTAGAACTGCCTCCATAGGGTTTCCAAGGCTGTAAATCTTTAAGCAAGACAATTGTCACATCTTTCTCCCTTGGAGCGGCTGGTGACTTTGAACTATCGTAGGAATTACAGCTCTTTTTCCTTCTTCTCAACAATATTCACCTACTCCCTGGCCACTCTGTGGCATAAAAAATCCTCTCTGTTTTTAAAGCAAGTGCTGCTACAAATGGGATGGGATTGCCTTTATTATGAGTAACCAGTTAACTAATAAGCTGCCTTAGAGTCAGTTCTGACCCATGGCGACCCCATGTGTGTCAGAGTAGAACTGTGTTCCATAGGGTTTTCAATGGCTGATTTTTCAGAAGTAGGCTGTAAGATGTTTCTTTGAAGACACCTCTGGGTAGACTGAAATCTCCAAACTTTCAGTTAGCAGTGGAGCATGTTAACTGTGCACCATCCAGGGAGTATTATAAGTAAATACTATAATATATTAGAAATTATATGAAGTTACTGAATACTAAAGGTGCAATCCAGATTTTTATTGTGAATTTATTTTCCCCTTAAAGTAAATTAGACTATCCAAAGTAAAAACTAGGTAATTGGTTAATGTCATTGTTCTGACACAAATGTTTATATGAAAACTCATTTCATAGTGTTTATGGATGTTTTATTTATTAACATACATAAGTATATGAAAAAATATACACACATACATATATATAAACATGCATACATATCTACCTACCTATACACATATATGTTAAATTAACATACCATAGACTATACGTAGTTTTCATTTTAGAGTATACGTTCAATTATCTTCCACAGGTTGTCAGGACATTTGTTTAAAGTCCCAAGGAAAAGAATCCTGCCAGGTGTTGCCATGTAGAAACATCTGTGCTTGTGGACAAAACCTATAGGTTTATAATGACGAGAGTAGGTAAAAATTGGGCAGGTCCTATTTCTCAAATAGTCATTTTGTAAGATTATTCCTCTCTGGGTTTGTAGTAGATTCTGTTTTCATTATACATGGTGAGATGACAGAAAAATACTTTGATTAAAGTTCATACCATTTTAAATTGTGCTCCATCTCACTATTAAATCAATCAACTAAACAGATTATTAAATAAGTTACTATATGTGAGAATGCCTAGAATATTGTCTCTAACACAATGTAAGATTTCAGCCTATGTTTTTTAATCCAGGTATAAGATGTAATGAGGGGAGATTATGATACATTTGATTTTAGATCATAGAGTTTTTTTTTAGTTTAAATACTAATTATATTTCTGAAGAAATTGAAATTCAGAGTGCTCGAGTGACTGTTCAAGACACACACTTGGGGTGGGAATTAGAGTCTAGGCTACATAGTGTTCAGTTTGGCAGTCTTCGCATATGCCATGATGCTTGTCTAGACTATAAGGTCATACATAACAGGACCAGATTACATTAATTTATAGGACTGATTTGCCATGAAATAGATCCAGATAAACTTTTTGGCCCTAGAAAATAACAGAAAGATTGAACAAGCAAACCAAAGCATTTCACGAGTTAAAATCCTATAGAGACAAATGTGTGGTCTCTCACTGTTTCTTCTAGTGAAAACAGACATGTGGTATATATAGATTAAGGAGCCAGCAACTTGGCTTATTTCTGATTTGTGAGCTCTCAATGCCAATCCCAGTTCTGGCAGTATCTTATTAAAAGTTGTTGGGCAAGCTATTGTTCTCTGTATGAGAATGTCTTTATCTTACAGAGGAAATACTGAACACAAGCCTGGCTAAGAGTGTCATGGCAGCTGCAACAGTTGGCACTGGTGACTTTTTCCTTCTGGAAGCATTCTCCTCAAACACTCTTCTTCTTTGATTCTTCTTTGATTCACGATTGTATTACTCTCATTTGGATTATCCTGATCTGATTCACACCTCTGACTCTCTGGAAGAAATCTATTCGCTTTTCTGAATCCTTTCCCTGCTTGCCCTCCTACTATGCACGCTCTTCAAAGCTCTATGCGTAGCGTTCTTCTCCATAACCCAGAGGTTCCTTTGGTGAAATCGATCCACCATATCCATTCAGATGATTCCAAATCTATGTTTTTCTTTATATGGATTCACCAAATCAAATTCAGTTTCCTCTTCCTTCTGGGCACACATCTAGATGACACGTTCTAGTCTCCCTCATAATAAAGTGACTGTTCTGATTAATGGAATATAGTTTAGGCTGGCCCATAAAACTGGCCACACATGATCTTCCCTGCTCTTTTTTCCTTCCGTTTACTGGAAAGGAGAAAAGGATAAGAAAATCATATGTTAAAGATGGAAGAGTCATGAGATGTAAGGGGCCTGCATCCTGAAATCACTGCTCTCAGGAGGTGAGCAATCTGACCAGGAATAGCCATGCTGCACTGTGAAGTAAACAAAAAGTAAGCTTTAATGTATTAAGCCACTGAAGTTTAGGGGCTTCATTTAGGATAGAATCTAATATTGTTCATTTCATCTAACACATTTTGTTTTTCGCCTTGCATTTCTATTTTATCTTATCTTATCTGACAGACAAGCAAATATTTTAGATTAAGTATCCCAAAACCAAACTCATTATCTAAGCACTTACATGATGATATACCTCACATATGTATCCTCCTATACAATCAGTTATTCTCCCTGAACTTGCTAATCTTTTATCTTTGAAACTTTGGAATTATTTTCTCTGTCTTCATCATTCTTAACCTCACAAATCTACTTCACGTGCAAGATCTATGGATATCATCTCCTAAATATTTCTCACATGGATGCATTCTTTGATTTTATCACTGACCCTTAGATCAGTATACAGTTTTGGGAGTAATGAAATAATTTCCTGTCAAACCATCCTACCTAAAAACTCTCGTATTCTAAAACAGGATATGCCTAATAGCAGTGTTTTTCAAACCAACTGTTATGACCCAATGTATAGACTTTATAAAGAATGTAATGGACCATGAACACCATTTAAAAAAAAATCAGTCCTTCAAGAACCAAAACCAAACCTGCTGCCATAAATTCAATTCCAACTCATGGCCACCCCATGTGCTACAGTGTAGGACTGCTCCATAGGGTTTTCTTGGCTGTAATCTTAATGAAAGAAGATCATCAGACGTTTCTTTTGTGGTATTGCTGATTGGGTTCAAACTGCCAACCTTTAGGTTATTGGTTAAGCACAAAACCTTTATGCCACCTAGACATTTTAATTTCATGAATCATAAAGACTTTCTACTGCTCATACATGATGATCTAAAGAATCCGCCCAGGTTTTTAGTAGCTTCTGCTCGAGGGTTCAGGTCATCCTGGGTGATGGCAGAATAATCATGGATTTCCCAGAAGGCCTGCAATAGTGGACCATCCCCTCAATGCAAGTAACTGCCATTATGGAAGCATACAAAATATTTTTGAATAATTACCTTCCACAGGTTTTGTGTCCTGGAAATTGTATTTTTATTTATATAACATGATATGAATGCACCATATTAGAAGAGACTCTGCCAGCTTTCTGGGGTCAATGAAAATATGAATAAGAAAATTTCCTCAAAGAAAATTAATTTGTAGAACACAAACATGTACACATATAAAATTATGAAGCAGATAAATTTCAAGAACAAGCAACGAATGTAAATGTAATATATGGTAATGGATAGCCTACAAGTTTCAAAATTGAGTAAGGCCCTTAGTTAAAGGTAGACACGTACAGCCATCAGTAAAGAGTAAAATAGAGATGGTGAGAGCTATGTAGACACAACCAGAGATCAAGTGCCTCAAATAAAAGAAATGACTCCTACATCTCATTCAAACTTTGGTGTACATAGTAACTTCCACATTCAAAAGGTGAAGACATTGCTAGTTGAAATTTTTGAGTAACTTCCAAACTAAGGATTGTCTAGGACCATATTAAATCTCCAGAAAATGGTATGTGAAGCATATCCTGACCTTATTTATCTTAGGGCTGAATCAAAGCTGGATGTCCCTGAAACTTCAGAATTACTTCCATATTCATGGTTTACAATAAACTCAGAGTCATTTCCTGTTACAGAAGTTAATTATTTTTGGCATACATTCTAAAATCAAGGGCAAAAGGTGTTCTAATTTTCATTCAGGAAGTGGAGCTTTTGTGTTAGTTGGATAGGTGCGTACTTAAACTAATATTGGTAATGAAGTCTAAAATATGCATCTTCTGAATCCAAAGAAAAAAATATCCTATTGGTGTTTCTGCAATAGTCAAGTATCTAGTGATATTTTAAGTTTCTATAGCATGAAGATTTTTCTATGACAGAAATTAGAATCGCTTAAAATATGTCACTAAAGATCAAACAAGAATAATAAAGATTTTGACAAATCTAACCAAAACTTATGTTCATATTGTTATAGATTGAATTGTGTTACCCCAAAATGTGTGTCAACTTGGCTAAGCCATGATTCCCAGTATTGTGTCCACCATTTTATCACCTGATGTGATTTTCTTATATGTTGTAAATCTTACCTCTATGATGTTAATGAGGCAGGCTTAAAGACAATTACGTAAATGAGTCAGGACTCATTCCAAGTCTAGGTTTTATCTTGAGTCAATCTCTTTTGAGATATAAAAGAAAGAACCAAGCAGAGAGATGGGGGCCCTCATACCACCAAGAAAGCAGTGCTAGAAGCCAAGTAGAACACTTCCTTTGGACCTGGGGTTCCTACACCGAGAAGCTCCTAGACCAGGGCAAGACTGATAACAAAGGCCTTCCACCAGAGTCAACAGAGAGAGAAGCCTTCCCCTGGAGCTGGCACCCTGAATTGGGACTTCTAGCCTCCTAAAAGGTGAAAGAATAAATTTCTCTTTGTTAAAGTCATCTACTTGCAGTATTTCTATTATAGCAGCACTGGATAACTAAGACACACACCCAATGTACTGTATCTAATAGTTTAAGGAATAATGCAAACATACTAAATACATTTTATATAACATAACAAATAAGTGAGGGAAAAGAAAGGTAACAAGTACAATTATATTCAAAGCAAAATGTAAGGTTATTCTGTAGTACGATCGGACAGAAGACATAGAAACTATATTGAAGAACAAAAATAAAGTTAGCCATAAAATTGCCATTTAAATGCAAATTGAATTAAAGCTTTCTGATTTCATATCTGAGGAACTGATATTGAAGAAATAATTTGATCTGTTTCTGAGCACTACCTATTTTGTAGGATGTATGTTAAACACTGTATTTACATTTCACTGAATCTTATAGGAGAGGTCAATATTTATAACTATTTGTAGATAAACCAACATTGGCATATGAAAAATTACTACTTGATAATTATTATCAGAAGAAAGGTTTAGTCTTTATAAAATTAACTCAGCAGTTTATTACATAATAAAAACAACTAATATTTCTGAGGACTTACTGTGTGCCAGACATATTTCCAATTTTCTTACAGGTATTCATTTATTTGATATTTATAACAATTTTATGAAGTAGGTACTACGCTTTTTCAAGACCCAAACAGTCTTAGTTATCTAGTGCTGCTATAACAGAAATAACACATATTGTGTCTCCCAAAAATATGTGTTGTAATCCCTAACCTCTATACCTCTGGTCTTTTTAGTGCCTTCCAACATGAGGGGCTCATCTTCTAGCACTATATCAGACAATGTTCCACTGTTATTCATAAGGTTTTCACGGCTAATTCTTTTCAGAAATAGACTGTCAGGTCCTTCTTCCTGGCCAACCAATTAGAAGAGCTCTAAAAAAAAAAAAAAAAATTTTTTATATTTATGCTTATTCCCAAGAAAGGTGATCTAACTGAATACGGAAATTATAAAGCAATATCATTAATATCAGACACAAGCAAAATTTTGCTGAAGATCATTCAAAAATGAATGCAGCAGTATATCAACAGGGAACTGCTAGAAATTCAAGCCATATTTAGAAGAGGATGTGGAATCAGAGATATCACTGCTGATGTGAAATGGGTCCTGGCTGAAAGCACAGGATACCAGGAAGATGTTTACCTGTTTTATTGACTATGCTAAGGCATTCAACTATGTGGATCGTAAGAAATTATGAATAACATTGTGGAGAATGGGAATTCCAGAACATTTAATTGTGCTCATGAGGAGTCTGTACATGGATCAAAGGCAGTCATTCCGACAGAACAAGGGAATATTGCATGGTTTAAAGTCAGGAAAGGTGTACCTCAGGGTTGTATTCTTTTACTATACCTATTCAATCTGTATGCTGAGCAAATAATCCAAGAAGCTGGGCTATATGGAGAAGAATGTGGCATCAGGATTGGAGGAAGACTTATTAACAACCTGTGTTATGGGGATGACACAACCTTGCTTGCTGAAAGTGAAGAGGACTTGAAGCACTTACTGATGAAGATCAAAGACCACAGCCTTCAGTATGGATTACACCTCAACATAAAGAAAACAAAAATCCTCATAACTGGTCCAAAAAGCAACATCATGATAAACAGAGAAAAGACTGAGGTTGTCAACACTCATGGAAGCAGCAGTCAAGAAATCAAGTGACGCATTGCATTGGGCGAATGGGCTGCAACAAACCTCTTTAAAGTGTTGAAAAGCAGTCATCTTGAGGACTAAAGTGCACCTGACCCAAGCTATGGTGTTTCCAATCACCTCATATGAATTTGAAAGCTGGACAATGAATAAGGAAGACCAAAGAAGAACTGACACCTTTAAATTGTGGTGTTGGCAAAGCATATTGAGTATACCACGGACTACCAAAAGAACAAATAAATCTGTCTTGGAAAAAGTACAACCAGAATTCTCCTTAGAATCAAGGAGGGTGAGGCTACATCTCACATACTTTGGACATGTAATCAGGAGGGAACAGTCCCTGGAGAAGGACATCATGCTTTGTAAAGAAAAGGGTCAGCAAAAAAGAGGAAGACCCTCAACAAGATAGATTGACACAGTGGCTGCAACAATAGGCTCAAGCATAGCGACAATTGTGAGGATGGCACAGTACTGGGCACTCTTCTGTTGTGTGTAGGGTCACTATGAGTTGGACCAGATTTGATGGCACTGAACAACAACAGCATGCCTGTGGTTATAATCCCACTTGGGAATGGGTTGTCTTTTTTATATTAAGGAGACAGGATTAGTGTAGGGTATATCTTGAGTCAATCCCTTTGAGATATAAAAGAGATTAAAATAAGCAAATTAGAAGCAAAGATGGGGGAAGAGAGATGTCAAGCCACATGAAGACTGTCCAGGAGCAGAAGCTCAGAAGAGACAAGGACCTTCTTCCAGAGCTGACAGAGAAAGAAAGACTTCCCCTAGTTCTGGCACCCTGAAGTCAGACTTATGGCCTCCTGACCTGTGAGAAAATTAATTTCTGTTTGTTAAAGACATCCACTTGTGATATTTCTGTTATAGCTGCACTAGATATCTAAAACATATTTTTATAGCATTTTGAGCAAGCACCATTCAGAACATAAAATGGAAATTAATTTTTTGTCTTCCACTCTTAGTTTAAAATTTATTCTACTGAGAGTTATCCTTTGCAGCTCCAGCAAGTTCATTTCCTTTCTGCTTATTCTTAGATAATGGATGAAGCTTTAATCCCTTTAACTGACAAATACAATCTCAACTGAGATATTTGGATGGCTGGTATAAGATGTACTGAAAAGTATAAATTTTATTTAAACTAATTTTTTCTTTTCCCTAAATTGAGCTTACTTTCAGCTGAAAGCTTACCAAAAAGGAAAAAAAAAAAAAAAAAAGTAGGGTTGATCTCTTCTCTAATCGTTGTTGGCAGTTCAAATCCACCAGCGCTCCTTGGAAACCCTACGGGGCAGTTCTATTCTGTCCTGTAGGGTCACTATGAGTTGAAATCTACTCAACAGGCAATGGGTTTGGTTTTTGGTTTGGGTTTTAGTCTCTAAAGATCTGGTTTTCACTTTCAGTTTCTTGTTGTTGGAGTTAGTCCACTCCTCCAGGTGACTTTATTAAGCAAGACCTAAGATGGATCATGCTTTCCCTCCCTCCTGCACAACCCCTACCTGGTCTTCAGGAAGGAGTTACACATACTTTGCCTTGAAAAAGCCTAAGTCTGGGGTTGCAAATCCAGGCCAATACAATAGTGATCTCTTGACTGATCCCAAAAGAACAACACTCTTCATTTTCAAAGTAATAAATTAGCCATCTCTTCTTCAGATCTCTTTGAAAGTCGGATGCTTGTCTTCTGTGTGTCACAACTTCAAGAAATGTCATTCAGAGCCCTGAGTTGTCCCACTGCATCCCCAACTGAGAAAAAAGAGACAGAACCCTTTCCTTTTCTGAGAAAACCACATCCTAACAGAGCTCTCACTGAAGACTCTTCCCAAATTCTGTGTCACTGCATCATTCGGATTCATTAGTGTAACTTAAATCATGTAAAAAGGTCTACGAGTGATGGAACCCAATTTTATTATTTCCTTTGCAAATTCTACGTATAAAGATTTTCTCATTCTGCTGTCAGATGTCTATTGTATTTGAATTTTAGCTAATATTGAGGAAGGTCCCATCTAGCTTCCTGTTAATATTTATATACCATATCAATACATTTTATCAAATTATAATTTATTTCATATTACAAACATAGTATTGAATGTACTTTTTCAGAGTAATATCTTATTACTTACTAAAGCTGGCAAGAGAAATGAGTTAGGGTAACAACCATTGTTACATGAGTACAGTGTAGATTCTCTTCTTGTTTGTCTCTGTTATTTTCTTAAAAAACCAGTCCCGCATAACACCTTAGGTGAGGGTCTTGTTAGATAAATGTTCCTGTTAGAGGACATATCTTACTTTCTTTTCAGTTGTTGAAGGTATATTTTGCATACAGTTGTGTACTTACTTTTGTGAAGTTCAGAAAGTTGTTCCAGTGGTTTTACATCATTACATAAATAAATGGTGTTTTCCAAGTCTATATATGTATGTGTGTGAATGTGTGTGTGTGTGTGTGTGTGTATATATATATATATATATGGATACACAAAACCAAACCCCTTGCTGTCGAGTCAATTCTGAATCATAGCGACCCCATAGGACAAAGTAGGTCTGCTCCATAGTGTTTCCAAGGAGAGGCTGGTGGATTCTAACTGCCGAACTTTTTTTGGTTAGCAGCTGAGCTCTAAACCACTACACCACGAGGGCTCTCTCTCTCTCTATGTATATATACCTTTATATATACATATATATAATGATATTTTTTAATTTAAAATGAAATGCTTCAAGAACTCAGGTATTGACATTGAATGACAATGCTCAGGTTCTTAGAGATCAGATGGGCATATTCAATCAATCAGTTAGATTATCACTCAGCTTAGTTTCACTAACCGCTGTCATAGTTACAATCATTAGTTTTAGAGATTTTGTGTGTTTGTTTTGTTTTGCTATTTTTAATTTTTACTTGCACCTTAGTTGCTTAATTCCAGTAATGGACTATGAAAGACAAGATGCATAATATACACACTGATGTAGAAACATGACAAGATAATGAGAAATACTGAAAATGATAATTCTGAAATTCTATCTAGATTTCCACCAGATGCGTAAAGTACATCAAAATGCCCGACTAATTAAAAACTAAGGTAATAATAATAATAATATACTTTGTGACATTTATTTTCATTTTAGATTTTAATTAGTTGGAATCAAAATCCTCCAAACACCAAAGCTATAGCCAGGCAAATACTTATAAACAGCAGCTTGAAACCTTCTCACTTGTGTAATTATTTGAAATAGAAATATTAAAATTTAAAGACAACACTTAAATATGTTTAAAGCACAAAATATAAAAAGTTGAATAACTACTGTATTTTTAACACAAATAAAGTCTGCCTTCTATGTCTGCTTGTCAACCGCACTCCCCGTGACGTATGTTCATAAGCCCTCTGTGCTAATGTTTTTATGGCAACGTAGAAAAAAATGGCGTAGTGGCACTTAAGAAAATACCTCATGGGAGGAAGAGCGTAGTTGACAAATGAAGAAGCACATTTTTTGTATAAAAATATAGTATCTCTTTATCACTCCTCTTTTTTTTTTTTTTTTTTGATGAAGGAAGGGCTTATGGTGAGAAGATTCAAGTTTGGGTTTGGTTATTGTACTTTGACCTCTATAACAGGATAAACCTCAGTCTAGTTAATTTCACTAGCAACTTCCCAGTAATAGTTACAGTCAACAATTAGAGGTTCTGTTTTTTTGTTTGTTTTTTGTGATTATTCCCTTATTAATATACAGAATGGCTTGGACAGATAAGTCAGATTTCTCATCTAATATAATCTAATGGCATCTAAATCCAATAACTATTATTTCTGATAAATGAGACTTAGACTCTGCTCTCAAAATTCTAAGATACAAATATAAAATCATTACAGAAAATTATAGGAGACTTACAATATTAAGCTATCCAAAGTTATATTTTAAGTAATAAAATCTTAAACATATTTATGATAAAACCTAACACTGTACTCAGTAAATACATTTCTACAAAAATTGGTAGAAATAGTTTACAAGTAGAAATTTTTTTTATGCTGTATTAAAAAAAAAATTAGTATACGAGAAGAAAGAAACACCCATAATTTTATCTCACCTTTCAAAATAAAGATCTGTAATTAAATTCAACTCACAAAACAAATCTTAGCATCTACAAGTAAAGAAAAAATATTCCATTAACTAAGGGTATATTGTGTCAGAAGCCTAAGGCATAAGCATAACTACAAACGCAAAGTTTCACCTTATTTCCTTTCACATTGTAACTTAAATAATAAAGAAGAGCAATACTTTTGGAAAGTGTTGCATTGTTTTGGAAATTTTTGCATGTGTTTTATGATGCGTATTAACATAGTTGGCCTTTCATTTTGTTGTCATTTATGTATAAAAAAATAAGATGAAAAATAAAAGAAAAATGGCTTTTTGGAATATATTTAGTTGTAGTATGGAATAACATTCATATAATGTCTCATTTAAATAAATCATAATTTCACATTTTTTATTTATGTCTACGACCCCTCCGCAACAAGCTACTTGGTAGTTTAAAACTTAATAAAAGGCATCTATTTGTAATAAGTCTAATATTGAAGGAAACATTTGTAATTTAACCTCAAATTCTAGTTGGGTCAGAGATACTGGTTTATAATGTACAAAGCACAACTCCATATTTAGAAGGGAAATATCTACATTAAAAAATTTAGCTAGTTAGCTAAAACTCAATGCCAGTTTCTGATTGTAGAATGAAAGTTTATCTACCAATTAATTAGGGTACACTTTTTAAATTACCAGATTGCATGCTTTTATTTGCCTGCCTTAAGGAATTCTAGGATTCTGAATAAAACTATTTCCTTAATTAATTGCTTTGTTTTACATATTTATTGAATCTTTCTCTATATCGGGCACTGTAAATGCTCAGTACATTTCTTCAAGTAGCTCAAAATGCAATAAAGAAAGAGGAGTGAAAATAATTGAAATACAGTTGATAATAAAATGTAAATTATATTTGGAGAACAGAAGAAGTAAAACAGAGTTTACCAGGGTAGTTTGGGGGAGGACAGAATAAAATTTGGAAAGGAGAATTTGAGTGAAGATCTCAAAGATTAGCAAGAATTTTCCAGGCCATTATGGATACTTAACGAGGAGAGGGAAGAGAAGGAAGTGGGGAGAGTGGGGCAAAGGGCTGACTGTAAGTGGGGAGGAGCACCGGATGTAGGTTGGCCCCACTCATAATATAATAAGGATTGCAGATTTTTGTCAAGTAGCTAACAGGAATCCATCAACACATTTTGTCAGAGGATAGTTATATATTCAAATTTGATTGTATTTGACAGGTGTGAAGCTAGAACAGGAAAGCCAACTAGAAAGCATTTTTAGTAATTCATGTATAAATTTATGAACATCTGAACTAGGTCTATGGTAGTGAGGCTGGGCTGGATCAAAAGGGCTCTGAAAAATAATTCACAGATTGAGAAGCTCTTTTGGCCAGGGAAAAGCTTCAGTGATAACAGACACATGTGGTTTTGAATAATCAACTACAGCTATTTTTTTTTAATCTTGACAAGTTATTAAATACCTTTGAGTCTCTCTGTCTCTCTCTCTTTTGTGTCTCAATACACCATTAAAGATTGTTGTACAAATTGGTAATGATTGATATAAAAACCTCAGAGTGGCCCTCAAACTTTGTAGGTGCTCAAAAAATGAAGGGTGCTATTACGATTAAAAGGTCCCTGGGTGGTGCAAGAGGAGCCCTGGTGTCACAGTGATTAAACTCTGGGCTACTAACCAAGAAATCAGTGGTTTGAACTCACCAGCTGCTCTGCAGATGTGGCAGTCTGCTTCCATAAAGATTTACAGCCTTGGAAGCCCTATAGGGCAGTTCTACTCTGTACCGTGGAGGGATTATAAATTGGAATTGACTTGACGGCAATGTGTTTGGTTTGATTTCTTGGTTGGGTGGTGGAAACAGTTTGTGCTGCACTTACCTTAAAGGTTTGTGGTTCTAACTCACCCAGCGGCACTACTGAAGAAAGGCCTGGCAATTGCTTCTGTAAAGATTTGTTGTTGTTGTTGATGCTGTTGTCGTTGTGTGGCATCGAATCGATTCCAACTTATAGGGACTCTATATATGACAGAGTAGAACTGCCCCATGGGGTTTCCAAAGCATAAATCTTTATGAAAGCAGATTGTCACATCTTTCTCCTGTGGAGCGGCTAGTGGGTTCAAACGGCCGACATTTTGGTTAGCAGCTGAGTGCTTATCCACTGTACCACCAGTGCCGAAAAATCCTATGGAGCAGTTCTACTCTGTCACAAATGCAGTCACCATAAGCCAGGGTCAACTCTTCAGCAACAAGTTTTTTTTTTTTTTTTTTTTAATGATTATATAAAATCTACAGAACTTGACAATTTTAATTGTGGAAAAATAAGACTGACTATAGGCTAACGCCAATGTTTCTAGCAAGAACTCTGATAAACAGTTGTGTGAAGGAGATGACCAGTGAAAAACAACAAGTAGGCAGTTGGGTAAGATGTTCTAGAGCTCAGGAGAAAGGTTGGTTCCCAAGAGCCGTAAGCCATCAGTATTCGAAGAAATCATGTATTTGAACAGATTCCCAGGAATAACATAAGCACGTGGTTTGATTTCCTTATCCTATATGTTTAGAAACTAATTACAAGTAACTGTAAATCATTCTGTAAACATACCACCTATCCCTTAGAGACATTTTTTAACTGAATGAAATTTTTTATTATGCTGCTACTTAAGATTGAAATTATAGATATAAGGATCTAAAATACTGCAATTGGTATTACATAATTCAGTATTGCACAACTATGCTGTAATGGATCCTCAAATAAATCATTCCAATAAACAAGCACATAGTACAAACTCAATGAATGTTAACTAACTAATGTTTAGTAGATTTCTTCTTGAAACATTGCCTTGGCTATTCTTAGTACTTTTATTTCAGTCAGCCCACTAAGAAATTAAAATTCCTTGCAAAAATCTCTGACTTAACCTATTAACTGAAGAAGAGGTTGGATCCCAAAAAAGAAGGACCTGAAAACCATGGCATGTGCGTACAATAATAATCCTCCTGGTCCTTCCCCAATAGGACCAATGATCCATTGCTGGGGTGATTTGTGTGCTTGAGAAATGCATAAACCTTTGAGAGTTATTGGGCATGGGATCTAAATTGACATCAGTGTGCCCTACCCACCATATTAAAGGACATACAGTCTAAGGAGTTATGCCTATGAACAGCCAGTTGGCAAAAGACACACCTTTCAGGTTTCCTGAGAAATAACAGAAATCCAATCCCATTTATAGTTGTCGAGATTAGAGAAAAGGGTGAGAGGCCTAAGGCATCAACTTTGTGGCAAGGGCAGTATTTGTGGCCAGTAACTGCTTCTGTTGCTTCAACAACCAACATAAGCAGGAGTACTATAAGTAAAATCCCTTAAAGAGACACGGCATCTATGGGAAAAGGAAACTTACATAGTCCATTCCCTAGCTTGAAAGTTATCTTTTTACTTTCTTTAAAATTATTTATAGAACAGTAATATTTTTCCACAAAATGATAAACCTTGGCAAATAAAACACTATCAAATTATGTTGGTCCTTTTCTTTAAAATAGTTCATTATTCCAACTGCCTAGAATATAAAGTTCGAACTCCCAAGTCTGATATAATAGACCCTTTACAGTACAGACTTTTATTTTTCAAGACTGGTTACAGTGACAGAAATTCATTTCAAACTAACTGTAGATATTTGAGACTTTTGACCATCCAGCCTCTAATCGCTCTTTCTAAGGGTACCTTGATTTTCTTTTGTGTGCTGTTTTTTTATGTGGGATAGTAAACTCAAGTGCTTGTTGAAAAAGAAGAGTTCCTAACTTTCTCTTCTATATGATTCTTCTTTTCAACCAGGTAAAACAAACAAAAAACACGAGACCTAAGTTTGGCAAAAGAAAATGTGCTCTCCAAAGATTATGAATTTGAACGGAGTGATCCAAGGAACACAGAAATGGTTATGTAGTCCATTCTTGCCTAAGTGAAATACTTAAATTCTCCTCCTGAGATCTTCCTATGCTACCTGATTCCTAAGCTTTTTTTTTTTTTTTTTTAATTATCTGATGTTCCAATTAGAAATTTTTCATACTTTCCTGATTTGGGATTTCCATGCTCTTCCAGGTTTCCCATGAACATAATGTTGATGACTGAAAGACAAAGCTTGTTTCAGGTCATCTTGAGTAGGTTCTGGTGAGTGAGAAGTCCCCAGTAGAAAGAAGCTACAGTGTACCTTCATAGGCCCAGAAGTTGAAGAACAAGTAACATATAACCTGGGAATAGAAAAGTACTTGCCTAGATTAGAGACCCATTAGGGAGACTGAAGAGTTGACAAAAGAGAAGCGGCAGCTTTAAACACCTAAAGATTTAAATGGCTAGATGTGGGAAACCATGCAGCTAGGTCAAAACTGAGCAGTTCCATTCACCTCCTTCCTCCAACACCTTCTACCTTGATGTGGAGATAAGAAATAGCCAGCTGGTGGGAGCAGAAGTGAACTGAGACAAGGTAGAGAGCAGAAGGATTAGGCCCCTCTTCCACTCTGCAGTTTCCCAGCCTGAAGCAGGCTGAACTGGGAGAATGTACAAGATTTAATGTGAGACCATCTTTGAACTTTTTGGAATTGGGCATTCTTATTACTGAACTGAGGGTTTTTTTTTTTTTTTTTAATTTAAAGCAAATGTAAGACTCTCAGTTAACCAAGATTTAAGAAGAAAAGCTATGAAATCTGAGTTCTCATTTAGGATAAGATTATCATAGAAGAATAAAATCTAAAGAAATAGCAGGAGTTACAATAAAGCTGTGTTTGGATTATGTCACAAATCTTGCCTGTTCAATTCAACACATCGTTATGATTTTCTACATATATTTTTCTTCACAATGGAATAATATTTTTATACCTTGAAGAATGCTTGGTAATTTTATAAGTTTTTAATCATTTTGTTTAATAATAAAACCATAAGAATTATCCATTTCTTTCTCAGTACACTAGAGAGAAAATGGAAGTAAACCCATAACTCCTTCTACACTAAGCAGATAACATTGTATGCTTGTCACTGGCCTGCCTACTAACAAATCCATACCTGCACTTTTCCTACTCTGCTCTTATCAAGGAAACCCTAAAAGGACCAATTCAGCAAACTATGTGTCCCAAGTTATTTCAATGCTTCCAACATTTGGCCTATGGGAGGCACTGATGGGAGATTAGAGAGTGAGAAGAAAAGAGCAGCCAGGCTATTTCTCCTCCTTTCTCTCTCACTTTGATTGGGAGAGTGAACTCAGCAGCGGCTGTATCTTCTCCCTGGCTACAGCTTCCACTGGGCAGACCTCTCTCTGTAGTCCCAGTTCCTGCTGGAACAGTCCTTTCCATGGTCCTAAACTTTGATAACACCAAATCTTCCATTTGCCTCTTTAATTCTACTGGTTGTAGCAGCTTCCTGCTCTTGTTAATGTCTAGATTGCCTGGCCATATTCTATTTAAGCTTTAAAGGTTTGAATTTGTAAATAGCTCTCCATATTGATATATTTTTATTGAACTACTAAGCATGACTAAACTGGCTCTTAACACCACCGTTAACAGTCTGGGGACCTTATTTATGGAATGTGTATATTGCTCTGTTTTCGTAACAATAATCCAAATAGTAGTTCACTCTTTTTTCCCTCTTCTTTCGTCTTTGGAGATCTAGATAACTTGGCCCTGAACTCTAGGGCCAGATCCTTCCCCAGAATTTCTGCAGATTCCTCAAAGATTATTTCCCCATTGGCTCTCACTGTTATTAATTTTTTAATCTAGGTTCTTTTTAATTTAGTTTTTGAAGTAAATTGAAGTTGGAAATATCTATTTATATATTCATATAGATATTTCTTACTAGAACTATATTCTCTTTCTCTTTCTCTGTCTCATAACCATGAACATAAAATCAAACATAAATTGTTTATCATTTATATTTTCCTCTGTATCCTAATTAATAGCTTTGTCTATATGATTTATCAAATTCTAAAGAAAGTGCGATTGATCTTCCACTCTAAATGTGGTTTTGTCTCATTCTTTTATTTGTAATGGTTTTTGCTGTATATAATTCAATTAAATGTTACTGCATGCGTAAAAGATCAGAACTATTTATATTTTGGTGAATTGCAGCTTTTGTCAATGCAAAAAAATCTCTGTCTTATTAATGGTTTTATCTTGATGTTTATTCTGGCTCGATTAAATATTGGCAGACTTGCTTTATTTCATGAGCATTCGCTTAATGTATTTTTGTTCAAACTTTTATTTTAAATATTTTTGAGACTTGTATTTTAATTCTGTATGCATAGCATTCACATAGAATTTTTTCATCCAATCTTAGAGGGTTTCTGTTTTATTCCTGTTAATGAGAGAAATTAACATAATCACATTTATTGTCGCTACTAATTATAATAGGCATTGTTTCTACCATCAGATGCAATCTTTTTTTTTTCAGTTTTTCAATGATTTTTATTGTTCTGATTTTTGTTATATTAGACAATTTGCCATTGATTTTTTCTTTCTTTCTTTGTTTTAGTTTGTAAACTCTAGAGTTTTAGGAGTCCTATATACTCATCGTTTTAGTCAACAGTCTTGAGAGAAACAGAACCAGTTTTACGTATACACACATATATGATATATATACATGGAGCCCTGGTGGTGCAGTGGTTAAGCACTTGGCTGCTAACAAAAAGGTTGGCAGTTCAAACCCACCAGCCACTCCAAGGGAGAAAGATGTAGCAGTCTGCTTCAGTAAAGATTACAGCCTTGGAAACCTTATGAGAAAATGCTACACTCCCCTATAGGGTCGCTATGAGTCAGAGCTAACTGTACCGCAATGGCTTTATACATATATACAGAGAGAGAGGGACAGAGAGAGAGAGGGACAGAGAGACTGATTTAACAAATTGGTTCACAAGATCACAGGTGCTGGTGAATCCAAGATTTGTAGGTCAGGTGACAGGCTAGAAATTCCTGGAGGCTTTTGTACCAAAATCTTTAGGTCAGGCAGAGGGAGGAGTGAAGAGTGAGAGAGCTCTGGCAAGATGTCTATTTATAGTCTGTAGGCACAATACACCCTAGAGAAAACTCTCTTTTTCCTCTTAAGGCCTTCAACTGGTTAGAAGAGGCCCACCCACAACAGAGAGTAATCTGCTTTACATAAGGCCCACTGATTTATCGCATGTGAATACTTCATAACAGCATCTAGACTAGTGTTTGACCAAACAACTGGGCACCATAGCCTATCCAAACTGACACATTATATTAACCATCACACTCATGCATCAGCTAATTTTTCGAGAATGAGCAGATTAAGAATGTGACTTAAGATCTAATTACATAAACCTTTTCCTCCTGTACTACCAAATAGTGTCACATACATTCAAGAGTGCAGAATTTCTTCACCTTAAATAATCATTTTGTGTATGCTTTTAACAGCTTCACTTCATATGAATAGGTGGCAAGATAAGGAGAACTGAAGTTTATTCTGAAGCAACAGTGGAGAAGACACATTAACACAAAATTTAGTAAACTAACCTTATATACACAAAAGAGACATGAAAATTTTAACATTAGAAATTCATGGGACCACATAGGCTCGCTTTAAAAGAAATAGAGTATTTTGTACAGTCATATGTTACTTTTGAAAGGAAATAAACTATTTCACCAAATAACTCTTTGATCTGTTAGAAGCTTAGTACAGCAGAAGTATAAGCTGGAAGCTCAAGAGAAGCTTACATTCCAATGAGACCTCATCTAGAGACTTCAGCTTTTTAATCTATTTCTCAAGAAAAGTATTATATCCCAATAAAATCTGTATAGATACATTGCTTTTGTTAATTTCTTTCTATTTAAAAAAACACAAAGGAAACAATAACATTCTCTCTGAGGGTGATGTGAGAAGCACTTTGTTTCCAGTAACGTAATAGGTAATGTCCAGAAGGCAGACATTGTACCATCACAACCAGAAAATTAAGAAATCTGGCCATATGCCCAGCCTTTATAACAGTCCACTAAATACTGATTTTTCTTTAAATTTTGTTTATAAAGTCCATAAACCATTATGCTTTTACATTTGTTTAATTTTTATGAAATAGATAAAGCATTAGTATTGAAATCTAATTTAATTGAATTCTGTTAGGTCAGGGATGCTCTGTTCTTAGACATTTTTACAACCCAGCACCTGGCGTGGTGCCTGGCAGAGAATAGTTGCCGGATTATCAACCAATAATTAAATCCTAGTTTTGGTGTACTGAGTTAATTTATAGATTTTATAATAGACTTTTTAATATCTCTTTCTTATATGGACTAAGCCAAAAATCTAACCACCAAGAAGAATGAAAGAATTAGATCTAGTTAGGCAGAAGCAGAAAACTAAAGCTACATATAATCATTAGGAAAGAGAAACTTTTATCATTTTGAGTTGCTATCTGGCAGTTACTACATCAATTTATTTATTATAGTTGCTTATTAACAAATTACAATGTTCTGTGCTAGGCTGAATTTCCTGCTCTGATACCACCCTTTAATTTTAGGAGAGTACCAATGTTAATATTAGAAGAATACTTTATGGTGCCCCAAGAGTACTAACCTCCTACTTCTCTCCAAGCATTTAGCCTGATCGAACTGTAATTTATGTGTTTGCACATCCACCTTCCCCATTAGATCATACAAGAAGGAATGCAGTCATGCTCATTCTTGTGCACAAAATGCCTGAGATCCATTACACATTAAATCTATGTTGGCTGAATAAGGTTCCCTTGTCCACGGTAAGGCAGAAATCACTTCATAATGGGATTCCTCCATCTAACTGTGGGTTTAGAAGAAAATAAAAAGCAGGGGCATAACAGTCAGAATACCTTTGCCTTCCATTTTTAGGTTCCACTGTTCTCTTGATTATGGTGTTGTTGGTATTCACATCCCATGGTCCCCAGCATAAGTTGGGCAAGAGATGCAATGCTTATGCAAATTCTTGCTTTAAAATTAGTGGTAAAGCAGATATTGATGATTATTCCTATGTACTACTTTAATTTTATATGGGATAAATAAATACCCTTGAGTTATTTACTGTATTTTTAAGCAAATAATGCTAGCCTTCTATGTTCGTTTACCAACAGTGCCCTCCCCTGGCGAGGTATTTTCAAAAAAGACGCTAAGCCGATTTTTTTTTTTTCACATGTTGCTGTTTATAAAAAAAAATAGCATAGCGTGCTTATAAAAATACCTCACGGGAAGTAAACTCAGTTAGCAAGCAAACATAGAAGGCAAGGTGGGTGTTATTTGCTTAACAATACTGTATGTACTTGGGTAAGAGAGAGAACAATACTTAGTGAAGCTTTTAGTTTAAAAGCCGTTGCACCAAGTTTGACCTTAACTTAAGCTCTTCCCATCAAGTTTCTGCATTGCCCTTGAGGACTCCAGTCTCTTTCATTTAGACATTATTCTTCTGACCTAATAGGAACAAGCAGAAAAAAAAACAGTAAATGCAAACTGCTTTGACTGTTTTTTTTTCTTTTCTTTCTTTCTTTTCACCTATGGGTTTAAATTAAAATGCTTCAGCAAGGCATTTACGAAACACAGTAATAAAACTCAATTTCAGTAGTTGAATCTTCCCTAAAGTAAAATCAAATTTCTGGAAAAACAAATAGATTTAGAAGCTGTGCAACTATTAATATGGCTATTATTTAGGTTGCATAGACTTAGAAAGCACATTTAAGACGCCATAGCCATTTGACTGTGTTGTTTAGCAAAACAAAAGATAGAGGGTATCTCAGCACAAGTATACTTTCGAAAGAGTGCCTAAACATTTACTGTCAACCAGGCCCTTTACTAAGTAAATCCAAGCAAAAATTTTCACATAAATTTCATTCAAAGCTGTCTGCCCATTTTCAGCCTATTTCTGTGACTAAGTGTGAGTCATAGGAACAGAAGTCATGAATAAATCAAAGTCAATCTGAAATCTTAAAAATCAAGTAGCCGCAGTAGGAAAATCGTTCTATTTTTTTCTTGGCAGGTATGACCAATGTTTAAAAAATAGAGATGATTAAAATGGAATGCTCTTTACACAGGGATTACCAGCTATTTCAAGCTATTGCTTATAGTTCGAGGGAGCAATTCTGAGATTGTACTGTGGAAGTTGAAGGTTAATTGAGCAAATAGTCATTTAATTTGGAGAAAAATAAGGAAGGGAGGTAGGAAAGAAGAAATGGAAAGACTGTGTTGGTTACACACACACACATACATATATGTGTATTTTTATGGCATACATTATCTCTAATAATTATTCAACAATCCTGCAAGATAGGTATAATGGTTCCAAATTTTAAGAGAAAATAAATTTTAACCAAATTTTAAAAGCTTGCTTAAGACATGTAGTTACTGACAGAACCCAAATTTGAACTTGAAGCTCCATGATTTCAAAAGCTATCCTTTTTCCATACACAGTGCATTTACCATGCTCTGTGACATATAACATAGAGATGCACAGGCAATGTCTTCTAGATATAGTTACTAATTAAAAGGTGGGGTGGTAGTAATTCGTGTTCATAAATATCCATTGAACTATAGGTGTTCAGGACAGAGGAATATCACTGCTTGTAAGGGAGGTAGGGTTTCTTCAGATGCAGATTATGCACTGTATAAAGATTGGGATGCGGCCAGGGAAAGGACTTCTAGAAAGAGAGAGGCACCTCTGGGTAGCCTTCAACTACCAACCTTTCAGTTAGCAGCTGAACACTTAACTGTTTGCACTACCAATAGACTCCATAAAGTAAAAATCCCAGGCTTAAATTCTTGAGATTCTACCCTTAAATTTCTTATTTTCAGTTATGTCCAGGAAATATAGTTTGCCCATGTTGTTTCAAAGTTCTGTGAATTATAGACTTCATTTCTTTTTTTTTTTTTTTTTCCTCATCCTCAGAGCCCAACTCAGTGCCTTGTTCATGGAAAGAGTGAATGTTCTGAAAGGCTGTGACTCTGTATTCTCCATGGACAATTCAATAATTCCCTTTACTGGAAATAATCACTGCCATGTATAAATTCTAATCTGATGGGATATGAGTCCCTTCTTTTCTTAAATGAAATATTTTTATGTATATATAACTTGGCTGCCCTTCCCTCAGGCTAGGCAACCACAACATGGCCACTTCTTTTTTTTTTTTCTTTATTGTGATTTAGGTGAAAGTTTAGAGAGCAAATTCGTTTCTCGTTAAACAGTTAATACACATATTGTTTTGTGACATTGATTGCCAATCCACAAATGTGTTAACACTCCCCTTCTCTACCCGTTTCCCTGTTTCCATTTGTCTAGCTTTCCTGCTCCTTCCTGCCTTCTATCTTCGCTTTTGAGCTGGTGTGCCCATTAGTCTCCTATATATGGTTGAACTATGAAGCATGTCCCTCACATGTGTTATTGTCGGCCCTATAGACCTGTCTAATCTTTGACTGAAGGGTGAACCTCAGGATTGCCTTCAGTACTGAGTTAAAAAGGTGTCTGGGGGCCGTACTCTTGGAGTTTCTCCTGTCTCTGTCAGACCAGCAAGCCTGTTGTGTGTGTGTGTGTGTGCATGCATGTGAATTTGAATTTTGTTCTACATTTTTGTCCTGCTCTGTCCAGGACCCTCTATTGTGATCCCTGCCAGAGCAGTTGGTGGTGGTAACTGGGCACCATCTAGTTATTTTGGGCTCAGTCTGGTGGCAATTGTGGTAGTTGTGGTCCATTAGTCCTTTGGACTAATCTTTCCCGTGTGTCTTTGGTCTAGATTTTATTTTTATAAACCCATTTCTCTGAAACTCCAATTTTTTACACGTTTATTTTAACCTATTAGGCTTGCAGCACTACAAGCATTTAACAACGTATTCAAGCCATTTTGTATCAATACCAGATTAATGTACCAAATATTACTTGTAATAGTAATAGCCCAGGTGGTAAATTTAATGTGTGCCAAGTCTTAGCACTTCAAGTGAATTAATTCATTTAATCCTTACAACCTCAGGAGATAGGTAGTATTAAAACCACCATTTAACAGATGAGGGAACTGTGGCACAGTGAGGTTAAGCAACTCACTCAAGGTCACACAGCTAATAAGGTAAATGGCCAAACTGGGATTAAAATAAACTAGATAGTCTAACACTAGAGTCTGAGCTCTTAATCACTACGTGGTACTACTGTTTATGATTACATTTGTATGAAAATTAAGCAATTCATTACAAGTTATTACTGAAAGTAAGATGTAAATTGCCAAACTGATCTTTTGAAATGGGCATTTTGTTTTTAATTTTTCCATCACCTGCTCATACTAGGCTTTCATGGTAGTGCCAATTTTGTCTGCACAAAACTCCAGAGGATAAATTTCAGCCAAGACTAATCCTGATTCCCCCACCCTTCTGCTATGTGAATTAGGCAGATTACTTTTACATCTCTAAGTCTCAGTTTCCACTCATGGTCCAGTTGTGAGGATTTCTGTTTTCTTTATCTTGAGGTACAATCCATACTGACAATAATCAGTCCCACTTCTTACAGTTTCTGATGTCTGTGAGGATTTTATGAGACTGTGTATGTAAATATTTTTCAATGTGGTGGACATTATTAAATGGTTAGTCATCATACTTTAATAACTGAAGCCAGGCTCTAAAATAACAATAGGTTAACTTTGAGTCCATGTGACTATGTTTACTGATTAAC
The DNA here is from genome assembly GCF_024166365.1 of Elephas maximus indicus. Lineage (NCBI taxonomy): Eukaryota > Metazoa > Chordata > Mammalia > Proboscidea > Elephantidae > Elephas > Elephas maximus. The sequence goes on from NC_064819.1 coordinate 159,722,933, forward strand.
TATAATTGTTTGTTTTTGTTGTTAGGTGCCATCTAGTTAGTTCTGACTCATATTGGCCCTGTGTACCACAGAACAAAACATTGCCCAGTCCTGTACCATCCTTACAATCATTGTTGTACCTGAGCCCATTGTTGCAGTCACTGTGTGAATCCATCTGGTTGAGGGTTTTCCTCTTCTCCACTGACCCTGTACTTTACCAAGTATGATATCCTTCTCCAGGGACTGATTCCTCCTAACAACATGTCCAAAGTATGTAAAATGCAGTCTTGCCACCCTTGCTTCTAAGGAGCATTCTGGTTGTACTCCTTTCAAGACAGATTTGATTGTTCTTTTGGCAGTCCAAAAATTCTTCACCAACACCACAATTCAGAGGCATCAATTCTTCTTCAGTCTTCCTTATTCATTGTCCAGATCACACACACATATGATGTGATTGACAATACCATGGCTTGGGTCAGTCACACCTTAGCCTTCAAAGTGACATCTTTCTTTTCAACACTTTGAAGAGGTCCTTTGCAGCAGATTTGCCCAATGCAATGCACCTTTTGATTTCTTGACTGCTGCTTCCATGGGTGTTGATTGCGAATCCAAGTAAAATGAAATCCTTGACAACGTCAATCTTTTCTCTGTTTATCATGATGTGGCTTTTTGGTCCAGTTGTGAGGATTACTGTTTTCTTTATCTTGAGGTACAATCCATACTGAAGGCTGTAGTCTTTGATCTTCATCAGTAACCATAATTTTTAGTTTACCCTAGTTATCATGAGATTAAAAAAAAAAAAGATAAAGGAAAACTTTAAGTTAAGGGAATGAAATTTCTATCTCTTCTTGGTAAAAATCAGTTTAAATTCTATAATTTATGTTATTAATGTCTCCAGCTTAATTATAGCAAACATATTGATAGTTATGTTTAGCAGAGGTCATAGGGTAAAGTATGGCAACGTCCTTACTAATGTGTTGGTGATGATGATTGCAGATGTAGCCAGAGCAGAGAAATGCTATTTGATTAGTTCATCTCCTACATATTGCATAAGGACATTATAACAGCAAATGCAATTATTATAAATGCATTTAAAAATCTGAAATAATGAATATAAATTTTATGCAAAAATGTATCTTACACACAAAAAATCATATCTATAAAGAGAATATTTAAGCTTGTAAGCACTAAACAAAAGATGCATTTCTTATACAAATATTCCTCTAGTGAAACATAGGTCTTTAAATATAATTTGATTAGTTCTAATAGAAATGTACCTCATTTTAAAATAGTTAATCCTAGGGGAAAAAAAAAAAATCCAGCCACCCTGCATCTCATTTTGTTTTCTTTTCACTGGATATTCGCCTTGCACTTTAGCCATCAAAGAAGACTTTTGGAGACTGGTAACTGATCATTCTTTTTCCTCAGGCTGCTTAATTGTGGAGACATTCTTGATTTTCCCCTATCAATTAAATGGTTTTAATTTATTCACTGCAGAGTCCAACCTGTTTGATAAACTGTAATTTTAGATCTTTTTTAGACTTATCTATATACTTTTTTTTACTTAATTATTTGCTCTTCTTATACTCTGCTGGTGGGAATGTAAAACAGTACAAATACTTTGGAAATCTATTTGGCGCTTCCTTAAAAAGCTAGAAATAGAACTACCATACAATCCAGAAATCCCACTCCTCGGAACATATCTTAGAGAAATAAGAGCCTTTTCACAAACAGATATATGCACACCCATGTTTATTGCAGCACTGTTTACAATAGCAAAAAAGATGGAAGCAACCAAAGTGCCCATCAATGGATGAATGGAGAAATAAATTATGGTATGTTCACACTATGGAATACTACACATCGATAAAGAACAGTGAGGAATCTGTGAAACATTTCATAACATGGAGGACCCTGGAAGGGATTATGCTGAGTGAAATTAGTCAGTTGCAAAAGACAAATATTGTATAAGACCACTATTATAAGATCTTGAGAAATAGTTTAAATGGAGAAGAACACATTATTTTGTGGTTACGAGAGCGGGGAGGGAGGGAGGGTGGGAGGGGGGTATTTACTAATTAGATAGTAGATAAGAACTGCTTTAGGTGAAGGGAAGGACAACACTCAATACAGGGGAGGTCAGCACAATTGGACTAAACCAAAAGCAAAGAAGTTTCCTGAATAAATTGAATGCTTCTAAGGTCAGTGAAACAGGGGCAGGGGTTTGGGGACCATGGTTTCAGGGGACATCTAAGTCAATCGGCATGATAAAATCTATTAAGAAAACATTCTGCATCTCACTTTGAAGA